>NC_142017.1:18789189-18967189 GCF_049901735.1 Notechis scutatus
CCCGGAACAGGGTTCTCTCCAACTCGGTTCTAGTTGAAAGTTAAACTTGGTTGGGTTAAGAGAGATCCCTCAGATGAAATTAGCTATCCACATGCAACTTATGCACTGAAACTGATAGCTGGAGGTTGAAGTGACTTATTTCCGAGACTGAGATAAGAGAAATGCTACGAAAACGGAGCTGTTCCTGGAGAATCTGCACTTTGAAGAAGCAAGGATAGGAAATGGCTTTAAAAGTCTGATGCTGGAGAAGGTAGACCTGAGAACTGCACAAGGAACCCAATGTTCTCACTCCAGACCCAAACGGTCAGGCTTAAATTTATTTTACTTTGCAGGCGTTCCGTGAAGATCTGGTCTCCTGCTTGAGGTGGGGGAGTGGACTAGAACAGGGGTCCCCAACCACTGGTCCGCGGAGCGGCACCGGTCCGTGGAACAACTCCTACCGGCGCTGGCTGCTCGCCGCCATCTTTTGATGAAAAAGTGCTTCTGGTGAGCTTTTCGGGTAGAAAGCTCACCGAAGCTTTCATCAAAAAAGATGGCGGCGCACGCCATGAGCTTTTGAGAAAGCTCACGGAAGCACGCTTTCATCAAAAAGATGGCGGCGAGCGCTCCGGTGAGCTTTTCCGGTAGAAAGCTCACCGAAGCACGTTTTCATCAAAAAGATGGCGGCGCCAGCGCTTCCGTGAGCTTTTCCGGGTAGAAAGCTGAAGCACGTTCATCAAAAAGATTCTG
This sequence comes from Notechis scutatus, assembly GCF_049901735.1. Classification (NCBI taxonomy): domain Eukaryota; kingdom Metazoa; phylum Chordata; class Lepidosauria; order Squamata; family Elapidae; genus Notechis; species Notechis scutatus. The sequence goes on from NC_142017.1 coordinate 18,789,919, forward strand.
TGAGCTTTTCCGGTAGAAAGCCATTTCTACCCGGAAAGCTCATCGAGCGTTGCGCCGCTTATCTTTTTTGATGAAACGTGCTTCCAGTGAGGTCACTGGAAGCACTTTTTCATCAAAAAGATGGCGGCGCCCAGCTGATGCCGGTACCGGCACGGGCGCTCAGCTGATGCCGGTACCGGGCCGCGGCGTAAAAGGTTGGGGATCACTGGACTAGAAGACCTCCAAGGGTCCCTTCCAGCTCTTATTCAGATGGATCGGTTGATCTGCCCCTTTGAAAAACAAAAACTGTAATGCTACCCAAAGAAGAAGAGAAAAGGATGAGGAGCAAGAAAATCAATGGATTCAGTTACAGCAGTGATGGGCTCATTGTTGGAAGACCGAGTTATGGACAGACTGTCATGGAGAATTGCAGAATAACAGAGCTGGAAGGGACTTTGGAGGTCTTCTAGCCCAACCCCTCCTGCTCAATGGGGAGTCACTGTACCATTTCAACAAGTGGCTGCCCGGTGTCTTTTTGAAAACCTCCAGTGATGAAGCACCCACAATGGCTGAAGGCAAGTTGTTCCACTGGTTAATTCTCCTCACTGTAAGAATATTTCTCCTTCATTCCAGGTTGCTTCTCTCCTTGGTTAGTTTCCATCCGTTGCTTCTTGTCCTCCCTTCTGGTGCTTTGGAGAATAGCTTGACACACACACACACACACACCCCTCTTCTCAGTGACAGTCCTTCAAATATTGGAACACTGCTGTCATGCAAATTCTTTCTACGTAGTTGCTAAGAGCTGATGTTGAATTGAAAGCATGTAAACACTCTACCGGTCTATGAATGCAAGGCCCAGTATTGTAGAGATGCCTGTACTGCTGCGAAGGGTGGAAAGGAAAATAATGACCAGCAGCAAGATGGATGGCCTCAGTTACAGATTGCCCTTGACGTAGGAACACACATTGCAGAGCAAGGGGATTTGTTTAGTGAGCTGCATCCAATTTTAAAACCTTTTCCCCAGAGTTAAACAAATCTTGCTCTCCTTTAAGTGAATCGGGTGGTAGTTAGGCAGGTCTGGCGTCCTCCATTGACAGCGCTGGTTGGAAACTGTCTAAGAAGCAGAGGTGGGTATTCGGCAGGTTCCGACCAGTTCTGGAGAACCAGTAGTGGAAATTTTGAGTCGTTCGGAGAATCAGCAAATACCACCTCTGACTGGAGATTTTGCAGTATCCTTCCCCTGCCACGCCCACCAAGCCACGCCCACAGAACTGGTAGTAAAAAAAAATTTGAATCCCCACCATTGGTAGGAAGGTCATAATTGACTTCAGGAGGAAGAGAGATGTACATTTACCATTGTACATAAATGGCGAGGAAGTGGAGAGGGTTGGTAGTTTTAAATATCTGGGTACTTCTATCTTGGAGGAACTCTCATGGACTATGAATGCTAACATGCTTGTGAAGAAGGCACAGAAGAAGAGGCTGTACTTCCTGAGAATGCTCAGGAAGACAAATCTATCTTAGCATCTACTTCTCTCCTACTATTGCTGCACCATTGAGAGTGGTCTTGACATACAGCATCCTTGCATGGGATGGGAGCAGCTCTGGAGCGGACAAAAAAGCATTCAAACTGCCCAGAATATCATTGGTCTCCAGCTACCAGCCCTGGATGACATCTTCACATCTTGCTGGAAGTCGCACAACATTCTCAGCGACTCTTCCCATCCTGCTCACAATCTTTGTGAACTGTTGCCTTCTGGCAGAAGATGCAGAACCATTAAAACTCAGACCGCACGTTTCCTGAACAGTTTTTATCCCAGAGCTATAATTGCACTTAACAATGAACTTAAGGACCACCATCAGTGAGCTGTGGGACAGTTTTACTCGGTCTGTTGTGTGGATGCTTGTCTGTGTTTTAGGAGGCAGGGAATTTTGGTGGGTGGGGAGGTGTTTGGGGAATGTCATGTGTGTGTGCATGTTTAGTCTGGTCTCTGGGTGTTGTGTGAATTCCGTTGTATGCGTATACTGTGTATATACGTACAATGACAATAAAGAATTCAATTAAATTCAATAAATGGTGGATCACGTGATTTTGGGAGGCTGCAACCATTGTAAATACATGCTGCCTGCCAAGCACCCAAATTTTGATCATGTGACCATGGCAGATGCTGCAACCGTCGTAAGTGCAAGGACTGGCCATAAGTCACCTTTTTCAGTGCTCTTGTAACTTGGAACAGATGCTAAATGCATGGCTGTAATTGCAGGAGTATCTGTGTAGAGCAACAATGACTTCGCAAGTGAAATTCCTCTGGAAGGCACAATTTTTTCTGGAAAACTCTTCAGTCAACAGCTTGGTGATACACATCATTAATCAAGCAATCTAGAAAGATCGTCTCTATCGCCTTTTTGAGTTTCCCACCTGCCCTAAAAACCAGAGCAGAAACAGGCGGGGATGGACGATTGTTGAAGTCGCCATCCTGAATATTTTGTTCTTTACTTTTTTACTCTAGCAGCAACAAAGAAAACGGAAACGAGAGAGGAAGCAACAACTTCCTTTCTGCCAGCTCTACAAAGACTTGAGAAATGGCTAGTATGTACTCAATCTGGAACGTTTGGTATCAATGGGTAGACAGTAAAACATGATAAATATTAGGTCAAAAGAGGAAATTAAATTGGCATATTGGTATATAGGTAGGACTAACGAGAAGCCGTTGAAATTGAGATACTGCCAGACAATGGAGATTTATATAAATATTAATATTTAATTTGTAATATTTATGTAGCTGTACTTATATTGCATTGTATGCTTAAAAATGTATAATTTATCTCCTCTTAAGGCTATGGAATATAGAGCACAGTACATAACTATAATTATATAAATGTATTTCTAATCTTTTTTAGATATATATATATATGTACTTAATGTTAATATGTTTTTTCTTCTTGTTTGAACCGTCAACCTATATATATGAATTGCTTTTTATTAATATTATCAAGACACTGTAAATTAGTATTACTGATTTTATAAACAACTGTCAAGTATTAATTGTAGGTATTGTGTTTATTGTACTGTCAAGAAAATGATGTTGAAAAGGTATTGACACATCTTCTATTATAGAAATTTTTGTAAATGTTTTAATATTTTGAAGTTTTGTAAATTCTTTAAATTGAATTTAATTGAAAAAATGTTGATATGTTTCAGTTTTGCTTTTCATTAAATAGCAAAACCCATATCTAGAATAATGGTCCATAATGCTCAGTATATATCTAGCACCCCCATACTGGGTTTCTTTGGACCTATGATGTCTGCAAATACTACTTCTAAAGGTTCTTTTGTTTTGAAACCATTTAGCCTATTTGCAGGCAATACTTTGCTCTTATCTTCTGCAGCAAACATTACAACTGCAAATATTTATCACAAGGTATTTTAACCTTATTCCTTCAGATAACTCAACTGCACGTTTTAGCATTTTAAAATTTACATGCCCTCAAACGCCTATGCAATAAATGGATACATTCATCATGAGGCTTTATATTATTAAATACAGTTTGAGCCTCCCCTTTCTTATAATTATCTAATACATATAATGTTCCATTTAAAGCTGCAGTTACCCTTTTGTTATCTTTTTCAATTATGCAATTATTATCCTTAAAAGTAATTACATAACCTAATTTATCTAATACCCTTACTGAAAGCAAATTAAACTTTAGTTGCGGTACATACAACATTTTTATATCCTGGTTTATGTACGGACAACGTGCAAAACCTTGACCTTTCGCTTTCAGGTTCCAGCCATTGGCAAGAGATATATGTTGAGAGCTTGTAGACATTTTTATAAATTTTGTCTTATCTCTTGTGATGCAGTGGGATGCTCCACTGTCAACCACCCATAGATTATTCTTCACATCAGAGTTGCTAAACGTGGCTAGTTCAAATGCTTTCTTTGGCTTTTTACATTCTGGCTTTTTCTCTTTTTGCAGAATCTTGCCAAATGTCCTCTGCCTCCACAATTAAAACACTTTTTAATTGTGTATGCTGTTGAAGATAAATTCTCTTCTTCCAGGTGCTTTACTTTGCTTTGCTGGTTTCTTTCAAACTTTGAAGATAATTTCTCTTTCTTATCTTCTCTCAGCTCGTCACGCTCACGCCTTCTTCTGGCTTCTTCTAGTAGCCTGCCTGTAATCTCGGTTAATGAGAGGCTTTCTTTTGGCAATACCTCTAACGAAGTCACATAGTCATCATAGCTTTGATCTAATGAAGATAATATTATGTAGACTTGTTGCAGTTCATTAAATATAAGCTCTTTTTCTTGCAAATCTTGAAAATGCTCTTCATACAGTTTAAATGAACTAACATATCTCCATTCCTCTGAAGATGCGTTCGAAAAGCTTCCGTGTAAGATTTATATGTGCTCCTACACTGTCCCGAACATAAATCTTCCTGAGGTTCTCCCAGCAGTTTGCAGCATTTTCTTCTCCACGAATATGGACAAGCTGCTGATCACAGAGAGTCAGTCCTATGATGCATAAAGCCTGCTCATTCTTCAGTTTAAAGTCTTGTAACTTTTCTTTATCATCATCATTAGCAGGATCCCAGCTACTCACATCTGGTGGGTTTGCTATAATGTCCCACAAACCTTCTCTGCGTAGAAGTAAACTACATTTCATTGACCATGAAACATAGTTTGTTCCATCCAGCCTGGATATCATGGACAGTTGTGACAAATTTACTTGTGCCATTACTATTCAGATATTTTGACTATTTTAAACTAATTAAAACAGTTTGTTTTTACAGTAATGTGCAACTCACACCAACTCTCTCTGCTTTATCCTGGTTAGTTAGACTATGTAGCTGGGCCCATAACCAATGTTAGGGTTTGAGGATTAACCCCTAGAAGAGTATTGCAGCAGTAGTCAAGCCAGGAAGCCAAAGGAGAGCGGAAGGGCCCCAGAGTATACACACACTGAACACAAACACTGTTTGTAGTTTAAATAGTTTTTAATCCAGTTAGAGTTTAAGCATTGTCATTCAGTCCATTAAGTCATTCACAGTATTTCCATCCAGTAAGACTCACTAGTATAGTCCAAGTTTAAGAGTCCTTGCAATATCTTTATCAGCCGATAAAGATATCTTCTCCTCCTCCGGTTTCACTCTCCAGAGAAACAAACGCTGGATATTCAGCAAACAGTAGCAAACAAAAACAGTTCAGTCACAGGCACTCACAGTCAGTAATCACAGTTAGTCGCAGCAGCACACAGTTACAGCCAGACAGTAAGCTTTCCAGCTTCTAATGCTTCCTTATATTGTAACTTCTAACCGCACCCTTAATCGGCTAATTGCCTGCTGCATTGTGCTTAAAGTGATAAGCACTTAAACCATGATATCTAAGTTTTATATATTTATTCACCCAAACCATATTTGGTATCAATGTTATACCTAACAAATTTCAATGAAGAATTTTTTAAAATTAAAAAAAGAGAGAGAAATGGCTATTATAATGATGAAACCAGGGATGGTGGCTTGTAAGCTGCCAGGCTTCAGAGCTAAATGGTCAAAGAGAAGGGATTACCAGGTAGGGAGTAGAAAAATCTACAGTATCTTTTTGATACAGTCCTCAACTTCAAACTGTTCCAAGTTAGAACGGCACTGAAAAAAATGACATGATCTTTTCCCCCACATTTAAGAGCGCTGCAGCATCCTCACGGTCCTAATGATCAAAATTCAGACACAAGGCAACTCATATTTACGATGGATGCAATGCGCAAGGGTCATGTGACCTCCTTTTGCAAGCAAAGCTAATAGGGCAGCCAGGTTCACTTTAACTACCGTGTCCCTACCTTAATAACAACTGCAGTGGTTCATTTAAGAGCCACACCAAGAAAAGTCTTTAAAGTGGGGGGAGGGAAACTCACTTAACAAACCATTTTGGCTTCGATTGCGGTCGTAAGTCGAGAATCCACCTGTACTGGCATCAGACCCGATGGAGAAATGATGTTGTTTAATAGATGCTGTAAACCGACTGGAATCACACAGGCTGATGAAGGATTATTGGCAATAAAGAGCTTGGCTGCATTGCCAGGATGATGGATGACTTGGCAGCTCTCCGGTAAACGCTCTTTGCAGATCAAAGTTCGACGTGTCTGTATTCGTTGTTTAAAATAACCTAATTGCTCCCACTAAACGGGTCCAAATCTCGACTGTGGGGATGGAACTGGAGGCTGGAAAGAGAACTGCCAAATGCCCTCTGTGACTGTAAGGCAAGGAGCCCCTGATTGGAGACTCAAGACATTGCAAAAGGGGATTTATGCATGCCAGATAATGATGCAAGAAGGGTGGAAGGAGATATTCCCCCTGAGAACCAACAGGTGGAAGGAAGCACTCATATCTCTCCCACCTGGAGTTTCCTTCCCCCCCCCCAAGTTTCTCCCAGACAGATGGAGACAGATCAATCAATCAATCAATCAGATTCCATTCCCCACCATCCAGTCAGAGCTGAAGAAGCTTCTTGGATAAGAAGCAAAATGTCTTCAAATAAAAACAACAAAGTCCAAAGTTGCCTCTTGAAAAAAAGCACCATATACACAATTCTTTCAACAGTTCCAAAAAGGCTTTGCACTTATTTGTATCACTTTGGTGATCTTGAGGACGCAGATAAACCTACAAGTGGCCTCAACGGCTCTCTAAAAGGATGCAAATGACTGTAAGGACTATAAATCCTTCCATTCCCCTCCATCCAGCTAGAGCTGAGGAAGCTTCTTGGGTGAGAAGCGAAACATCTTCAAAGAAAAAAACAAGAAAATCCAGTTGCCTTTTGAAAAAGAAAAAAAAAAAAGCACCTTTGGGACAACCATGAGCTGGAGGACTGGGGATCTCTACAAACTTTTAGCTGTACAATTTGGGATGAACACTCTTCGAATGGTGTGGGAGAACGAATGGATTTCCTGAAAAATTGCAAACCACAAGAACCATTTGTGCTTCAGTTTGAGATGCAGACAACAGAGACTCATCCCCAACAGCCTACGACTGACTTCAACAGGGAAGGGACACAGGGCAGAAATCATCCAGCAGCCAAGAAGGCTCCACAGCCATTTGCACTACTCAAGTGACTAAAATAAAACCTCCAAGTGGCCTCAATGACCCTCTAAAAGGATGCAGATGACCAGCTGTCTGCAAGAAGCATAAATCATTCCACTCCCCACCATCCAGTCAGAGCTGAAGAAGCTTCTTGGATGAGAAGCGAAACGTCCTCCAAGGAAAAAACCAGAAAGTCCAGTTGCCTCTTGGGACAACCATGACCTGGATGACTGAGAATCTCCATGGACAATCAGAATAGAGGTGGAAGGGACCTTGAGGAAAGCCAACATGGCCTTTACCTTGTTTAACTTGGTTTGTTTTCCCTTCATCATGCTCGACAGCCTTGTTCATCTCTCCCATTTTATTTCAGCTTATTCAAAATCTTTATGGATGATAAGGAAAAGATAATGTTTTCCCTGGAGTTCAACCCAGGTCTGGGTGTTTTATTTTCTGGCAACGTGGAAGCATTATACCAGAAAACCAGGGATAGGGTCACTTTTAAACTTCAAAAACATTTAGAGTTTAATTTTTTAAACTTCAATTTAAAACATTTTAAACTTTAAATAAAAAAAGCTTAAACTTTTTACACTTTAAAAATCTTCACGGAAGCCATGTTTGATTTGCTTTGGAAAGTCTCTGACTTTCCACCCAAATCTGACTCTGAAGCCGCTATTATAAATAGGAGTGCAAAAATTAAAAATAGTACAGAGGCAGAAGGTTTATCGGGCTGCGTAGCTGAATTATAAGAATACAGGAAATGGCTGCATTTTAGGCTATTTGTTCAACTACCAGCGCTGTTAGAATAAGATCATCTTTCCTGCAAACGGCTTTGGCGTGTATGCTTGTTAAATGAAAAATGTACACATTTTAATTTAAAAAAAAAAATGAATTAGCCTTTGGTAGTGACTCTTTGGCAGAGGATCTTTCCCAATTGCTCCTACCGAATCTTTGAACTGGATATGCCGAAGGCTAGGGATGTGTGAGAATTTTATTGTTCGTTTTTCTACGAGAAAGTAATGTCACCTTACATAAAAGGGAGAGATGCAGAGATGGAAGAGGAAGGAGAAAGCAGGACCAATTTATCTCTCCAGACAGAAGGGTTCATAAAACATTGGCTTCAAACCGATGTTGCCAGTTTTTTTCTTTTGACAAAATCTGGTTGTGTTTAGTATAGAATAACCTCCACTCAAACACATTCAGGAACGTTTACAATCGGAGCAGACAGTTAAAAAAAAGAGAGATGAATCAGAAAGCAGTGGGATACTAGCATTCTGAAGTCAAAATGCATTAGATCTCCATTTCAAATTTAATTCCAAAAAAGAGGCCTGATTTTTCCTGACAGACAGGGTAGAAATATATTATTTCTTCTCCCCACGCTCCCAAAGAAAGAGCTAAGAATACAGGATTTGTCCGTAGCAAGGATGGTTGGAGTTCAACCTCTCCTGATCTTTTTGCACTCAATTGGGTGGAATTTATATGTCTAAATTGCAATTTTTTTCTTCTTCTTCCTCAGAAAAATAGTCCAGTTGCCTTTTTTCAAAAAGAAAAACCATTTTGGATACAACTGGATGACTGAGAATCTTCAAAGACACTAAAGCTGCAATCTTCAAATGCACATCCATCTCTAGACAATTGTTGCAACTCTTTTCAGATTCGTCTTTAGCATACTTAATTATCCTAATTAGATTTTCTATTATATTTTCAATTTTCTTCCGGGCCAGTTAAAATCAGCTTAGTCAACTAAGCAAATGAGTTTGAACAGTAATTATTGAGATTTTGTGAGGCTGCAATTGAACCTTTTCTCACTTCCCGCAAAGCCTCCAGAACTTCTGAAAATAAAGAGTAAAATACCAATAATATTCTCCTAATTATCCATCATTTCTCTGATCTTTTCAATTAAGCAAGCAGATTCTTGCCTAGGAAATCTCATGCCAGCATACCCAAATGCATTTTTTTTTCCTAGATGCGATTTCCTACACAAGAGCAACTGAGCTGTGGTGACACTCAAGTCAGGATATTACATTCATGTTCAGGATAGCTATGCCCAAGCTAGGAAAAAGTGGGGCTTCTTTGTTCAGAAGCAGGCTATCCCTTCGTCCATTCTTGAGAACCAAGAAGTTTTTAAGATTTATTTACGTACGATTTAATACTTTCTCACTTCCCGCAAAGCGCTCAGAACTTTTAAAAATGAAGGGTCAATGCCCATATTCTCCTGAGAGCCCATCTGGGCTGATAAAAAGTGAAATCACAAACTGAACTCTCTTTTTATCTGTAAAATTTAGAATCCCTGCCTTCCTCAAGGGGGTCAACCAGGTCTCTTAAAAACCCAGCAGCATCTGCACATTAACCTGAGTTAGTTTAACCAGTGAACTCCAGGCATTTAGTTGGCTTAGGCTACGGTGGCTTGTACGTAGCCAGACAATGGGCTAATTCAGCAATCAAGCATGTTGTAGGAACACATCCACGACTGCCAATTTCCAGAGGGATAACTGTGGTCTGTTGAGGCAAACACAATAGACAGTGGAGGCTTTGTTCACACAAGATAATTATTGAGGGGAGAGCCAAACTGCGGTTTGATCAAATCGGCCAACTTGAGGGGGGGGATATTGAATGACACTCAAGTAAATGTTCAGAGCTTGGGTTCGCACAACTCACGAGGCTGCAGGGCAGGTTGTTCGGCCTTCGCTTTGCAGGACCCAGCTTGCAACATCTGGACAAGCCTAATCTTGGTTTTCTGCAAATACGGGTACTCGGCGGCTTATAACCGTTGGTTTGTTTAGCAACCAAAGTTACAATGGCATTAAAAAAAAAAAAAAAGGACTTACAGCAGGACTCCTCACACTATAGAGCCGTGATGGCGAACCTATGGCACGCATGCTAGAAGTGGAACACAGAGCCATTTCTGCCAACAATGCGAGAGGTCGCCCGGAAGAGGCCCACTGATTGTTGGGGATCTGCCATGCATGCGCGATGGGAGACGCGTTCGTGGGCGACGTGTGTGTATGCGCAGAGGCATGCGCCTGCGGGGAGTTGTGTGCACATGTGCAGAGCAGTGCAGTGCGGGGGGTTCGCATGTGCATGCACGGGAGGGCGGGGGAGTTGCGCGCGCATTGCATCATGGGTGCAGGCACATGAGCGCACTTTTGGCATGCAACGTGGAAAAGGTTAGCCATCACTGCTATAGGGCATTGCACACCAGAACAACCATACACAAGAATAGTTCTTTCCCGAGCGCCATCACTCTGCTAAACAAATAATTCCCTCAAAACTGTCAAACTATTTACTAAGTCTGCACTACTATCACTATTACTCCTTCCATCCTTCCTTTCACCCATCTCCTCCCACTGGTGACTGCATGAATGTAACTTTGTTGCTTGTATCCTTATGATTTTTTAAATTGACTGTTTACTAGTATTAATTTGATTTGATTCGATCACTTATTGTTTCCTAGTATGATTTGATTATGTGTACTCTTTGACTACTATTAATATACCTATGATTCTTGACGAAGGTATTTTTTTTTCTTTTTATGTACACTGAGAGCATTTGCACCAAAGCAAATTCCTTGTGTGTCTATTCTATTCTATTCTATTCTATTCTATTCTATTCTATTCTTTCCTATTCTATTCTATTCTATTCTTTCCTATTTTATTCTATTCTATTCCATTCTTTCCTATTTTATTCTATTCTGTTCTATTCTATTCTTATCCTTCATCCCACCTATTCTATTCTATTCTATTCTATTCTATTCTATTCTATTCTATTCTATTCTATACTATCCTTTTCGATTCGATTCTTCTATTCTAATTCCCTTTGCTGCGTGGCGCGTAGGATCGGGCTGTTCGGCGTCGATCCCCTCGTTCGGATCGGTGGGGCTGGCTTGCGCGGGGGAAATCCACGCTGGGGCGGGTCGGTACTCGCGACGAAAGAAGCTAACTCCACCGGGGGAGGACCGAGTTTGCAGAGGGCGCGGAGAATAGGTCGGGGGTCCCAGGCTGCTGCCCGTTGCAAAACCGGGAAAAGCCAGCCGAAAAGCGAAAAGGCGGGATCTTAGCAGCCGCTCTTGCGCCCTATCCCGCGCGCAACCCTGCGCGTCCTGCTTTTCGACATGACTTGGCTCCCTTTCTGCCTCTTGCGCGCGCGCACACACAAACACACACACACACTCGCCTTGTCTGCTGGATTTCCTGTTTCCTGCTTTGCAGCGGCTCACGTCCTGCTTCTGCTGGTTGCTAAGGCCGGGCTTTGCGTGGAGTTGCCTGGTCGTGAGAAAAGAGCAGCGTGCAAAGGCGGGCAGGAGCAGAGGCAGCGAGAGAGGCACCTGGGATTCTCACCTGGGTGGAAATGCTGCGCAGGGTCAGGCCGAAGGGGCTTTTAGGGAGTGTTCAGCATGGCCTGTGGCTTAAGCCCCAAGATTTGGGGCGGGGGGTATCGTTGAAATGCAGAGGGTTCAGGGAGTCCTCGACTTACGGGCACAATAGGATCAGAATTTCTGTTGCTAAGCAAGGAAGTTGTTAAATGAGTTGCACCTGATTTTAGAACCTTTTTTTTTGCCACCGTTGCTAAGTGAATCACCTGGTCATTAAACCAAGCCCAGCCCTCCATTGACTTCACATGTTGGAAGCCCAGTTGGGAAAGTCCCAAATGCCGACCATGTGACCCCCCCCCAGGATGTTGCAACTGTCATAAATACACACCGGTTGCCAAGTGCCCGAGTCTGGGGCAAAGGTGGCATTCTTCAGGTTCTGACCAGTTCTGGAGAACCGGTAGCTGAAACTTTGAGTAGTTCGGAGAACCAGCAAATCCCAACTCTGACTGGCCCGGCCCCCATCTCTTCTCTGCCTCCCATTGAGTCCCAGCTGATCGGCTGGGTCTCCTTTGGTTGCCCTGCACAGGAGAACGAAGCTGGAAAGCAGGTTAGTGGGGTGGGGAGGGAATGGATGGATTTTGCAGTAACCTTCCCCTGCCACACCCACCAAGCCACGCCCACTAAGCCACGCCCACAGAACCAGTAGTAAAAAAAATTGAATCCCATCACTGGGCTGGAGATACTTTGAGGTTCATTAGGATAGGATAGGATAGGCTAGGACAGGATAGGATAGGATAGAACAGAACAGAATGCCGAATAGGAATGGGATGGGATGGGATAAGGGATAGGATAGGAGATAGGATAGAGTAGAGTAGAATAGAATAGAATAGAATAGAATAGAATAGAATAGAATAGAATAGAATAGAATAGAATAGGAAAGAATAGGAAAGAATAGAATAGAATAGAATAGGAAAGAATAGAATAAAATAGGAAAGAATAGAATAGAATAGAATAGAATAGAATAGAATAGAGTTAGAAGGGACCTTGGAGGTCTTCTAGTCCAACCCCCTGCTTAGGCAGGACACCCTACACCACTTCAGACAAGTGGCTATCCAATCTCTTCTTAAAAGCTTCCAGTGTTGGATCATTCACAACTTCTGGAGGCAGGTTGTTCCACTGGTTAAATCTTCTGTCAGGAAATTCCTCCTTAGTTCTAAGTTGCTTCTCTCCTTGGTTAATTCCCCAGGTGGAGTTTTAGCTTTGGTGGATCTCCCACTCACCACCGGGCCAGTCTTCCAAAAGGGGCTCCTTCCTTCCCCACGTGCGAGAAAATTCCAGATCGGGCTCCGCCGGTGGCAAGATTCCCCTCGTCCCGAAGTTACGGCAGCTGTCTCGCTTTTTCAACGGCGAGGAAAAGGGCCCGGTGGAAGTTTTGGAGATGTTGCTTCCTCACGAGTAAGGAGTCCCAACTAGAGTTGGGGCTCGCAATAGCAACCATCCACTTCCCACTTCCCCCCCCCCAAAAAAAAGTACAGGTAGTCCTCGACTTATGGCAGTTTGCTTAGTGACCGTTCAGTTACAACAGGATTGAAAGTGACTTGACCGTTTTTTCCCACTTATGACCGTTGCAGTGATTAAAACTCAGTCCCTAGGCAACTGACTCGTAATTACGACGGTGGCTGTGATCCCCCTTTTGCGACCTTCTGGCAGCCAGATTCACTTAACAGACATGTTACTAACTTCACAACTGCAGTGGTTCGCTTAACAACCGAGGGCAGGAAAGTGGTAAAACGGGAGTGAAACTCAACTTGTAACACAGGCGTCACTTTTAACAACAGAAATGTTGAGAGCTCAACTGGGGTCGTAAGTCAAGGTTACAGGTTGATGGGGGGGGGGGGAACCTACCCGTGCATGAGTTGTGCAGTGGCCAGAGCCGGGATAGGAAAAGAGTCACTTTCACACGCACACCCCCCAATAGTGTGATGCTGGTGCCGAGCTGCGGGCCATGGGAATTGGAGTCCAAAACACGGGAAGGGGTTTGTGCTGACGTGGGGCAACTCGTGGAACTGGGGGGCAGGGGATCGGGACAAGCGTGGGAATAATCGTCCCGTTTTGCATCGGGGAAGAAAAAGTTAAGTTCGAGTCGGGAGTCTGTGCCAAGCACCTGCGCAACACAACACAAAGCGAGTTTGCAAAGAAGCCGGCCCCCTTTCTCCAATGGCCGCCCCCCCCTCTGCGTCCCCATCCTCCGCAGCCAGGCTCCTTTTTCCAGACCAACGCAATTACAAGTTGCACTCGAAAAAGCGAGGTGAACGCGAGTCAAGCGCAGCACGTGTGAATCCCAAAGTTGCCTCTTTTTTTTTTTTTCCAAGAGGCAACTGGACTTTCTGTTTTCGTTTTTTTCTTTGAAGACGTCTCGCTTCTCATCCAAGAAGCTTCTTCAGCTCGGAGCTGAAAGTCCAGTTGCCTCTTGGGGGCGGAAGCACTTTTGGGATAACCATGACCTGGAGATGACTGAGAATCTCCACAAACACGTGTGAATGCATCCAACCTCCGGGCAGCTTTCGCTGACCCGCTGAAAAGCCGCGTGTAGCTCTTCGGAAGTCCCGTCCGGCCGATGACGCTGCTACGGTTTCGCCCAACACGCTTAACCTCCAAAACAACCCCTTGTTCTCGATTCCCACCACGCCGCCTCGAACGAACCAACACCCCCCCACAACTAACTTTTTAGCACGTTGCACAACTTTCACACGAGGCCACCTCTCCTCCGATCCGGTTGACTCGGTCGGTGACGAACACAGCGAAAACTGTGGGAACTCCCAAAAATAATAATAATAAAAGTGGGCTTCCCACTCCCCGACTTGGAAAGTCACTCACTCCACTCTCCCAAACTACGGGACCCCGAAAAAAAAGAAAAAGAAAAGAAAAGAAAAGATAGGGATTGAGAAAGGAGACCACGCTGAGATGCTCCCCGCTCTCAGCTGTCGGAACACACACGCGCTCGCGCGCCTCGCCTCCACCGCCGCGCATGCGCGCTCCCCGGCCATTTTCCCCCCTTCCCTCCCCCTCGGGCAGCCCTTCGGCGCGGCTCTCCCTGTCCTGTACCTTTTTTTTTTCCTTCCCCTTCCTTGAATGGGCGGCCGGAGGAGGAGGAGGAGGAGGAGGGAGGGAGAAAGAGAGTAGAGTGGGCGGGGCCGCGCACGCGCAGCGGGGAGCGCTGGCGGGTTTTCTCGCTCCTCTGGCGCGCGGCGCCTCCGCCCCCTCGGATCTCCTCAGAGGCTCCGAGACGCCTCAGAGGCGGCGGCGGCGGCGGCGGCGACCGTTGGCCGAGCAGGCAAGCGGGAGGGTTCCTCCTTCTCCCGCGCTTTCCGGCTACTTGTCTCGCCGCCAGCCGGCTTTTTCCCGGCGCTCAGGGGAGGAGGAAGGAGAGAAGGAAGAAGAGGCGGCGGCGGGACGCCTTTGCTGCTCCGCCGGCCGGCCGGCTGGCTGGCCGCGGTTCCTCCCGCGCACCATGCCGCGCGTCGTCCCGGACCAGCGGAGCAAGTTCGAGAACGAGGAGTTCTTCAGGAAGCTGAGTCGGGAGTGCGAGGTGAGGCGGCGGGGCGGAAGTCGGGCGGCGGCGGCGGCGGCGCTGGCTTTCCCGCTCCCATCATCCCCAGCCGGGTCGGCGGGATCCCCGCTCTCTTGGTGGGTTCGGGATTCCCATCCTCCCCAGCCAAGCTTTCCTTCCGTGGCCCTTGTTTCTAGCTGTGGAATTGCCGTCATCCCCAGCCAGGCTACCCTCTAGTTTTGGGGGTTTGGGAGTCCCATCATCCCCAGCCTGGTCCGCGGGACTCCCGCTCGGTTGGTGGGTTCAGGATTCCCATCCTCCCCAGCCAGCTTTCCTTCTGTGGCCCTTGTTTCTAGCTCTCTGCCTGGAATTGCCGTCATCCCCAGGTTGCCGGACCCCACTTCCCCATCATCCCCAGCCAGCCTCCGGTGGTCCTTCGTTCCACCTCTCCCTCCCCCTCCAGTCGTTGGGTTTCTGTTCCCATCATCCCCGGCCAGCTTTTCTCTCTAGCCCCACTTCCCCCAGTTTCCTGGTTTGGTATCCCATCATCCCCAACTAACCTTCCGCCGGTGGCCATTCATTTCCACCCACCTCCGCTTCAGTCGCTGGTTTGGAATCCCATCATCCCCAGCCAACCTTCCTTCTTTGCCCCCCCTCGCCAGTTTTTCCTTTGACACAGCGACTGCAAGTAGTCCTCGATTTGTGACGGCAATCGAGACCAAACTTTCTGTTAAGGCGGGTTTTGCGCCGTTTTACGACCTTTCTTGCCATGCATGTTAAGTTCAATCACTGCTGTTGGTAACCCGGTTGTTAAGTGAATCGGTGGTTTCCCCCATGGACTTGGCTTATCGAAAGGACGCAAGAGGGGGACATGGGACCTGGGGACAGAGCAACGGTCACAAATATGAACTGGCTGGCCAAGCATCCGAATTTTGATCGGGTGGCCGTGGGGATGCTGCAGCGGTTGTAAAATGTGGGAAAGTGTGTTAAGCCACTTTTTTTTCAGTGAACGGTCACTAAATGAATTGTTGTAAGTCGAGGACTACCTGTACCCCCTTCCCGGCAGGTTTTTGGTGTTTCATACTCTCATCGTGTCCAGCCAGGTTTCTGGCCCTACTCCTGGCCACCAGATTCTCCTTTCTCTCCCCCCCGCCCCAAACTGGTAGACTTCCATTATCCAGTTATTTTTTTTGCAGCCACCTCATCTTCCCCCACTTGACGATTTGCAGGCAAGTAAGCTGTTGATCCTCATCATCCCCAGCCAGTCTTCCTCTTGTCTTCTCCCTCCTCCAGACATGTTGGGCTTCTGCTCCCATCATTCCCAGCCCAGCCTTCATTTTGTGATCCTAATGAGTCCTCCTCCCATCCTCCCCTGTCATCCCAAACCTGCCTTAACGTTTAGCCCTGTAACCCAGCCAGCCTTAAAAGCTGCTGGGCTGTTGGGACTGAACTCCCATCATCCACAGTGGCCAACAAGCTCTGCTCCTGGACACCTGCCTCGCCTTAGTATTTCCCTAAACTGGCGCCTTCCTGATTTGCAGAGCTCCATGAGCCATGTGCAGAGAATGGCAGGGCAATGTCATGCCTTTGGAGGCGCCCACCTCTGACCACATCAGTTCCAGAGACTGGAAAGCCCCCTTCTCTCACCCCCAAGCCTGGCTTTGGAAATCAGCCCTCCCTCCCCAGGCAGGCTGCTGTGCAACTGAAGTTGTGTTCTCGCCTGGAAAGATGGAACTGAGTGTCAGACCCCCGTCCTGACATGGTCATCAGTTTCGGTTCCTTGTGGATCGCCGTCCGTCCGCTCCGTCAGATAATAAAAGAGTTGGTCGGTGAAGTGCACCAGCATTGCTTTTTTCTGTTGCTGGAAAAGAGCTAATAATGGCTACCCTGCTGGAAATGAACTAAAGAAAGGAAGCATTTGGTCTTCCTTTGTACGGGTAAAAGCTGTGTGCAGGTATCTACCTATCTTAATTTCTTAAAAAGTATTTTTATCCTACTTTTCTTCAGCTGAGAAAGCTTTGGGTGCTTTTGAATTAACAGGTTGCCATCCTGTGTCTGTGCAGGGGAAAAAAAACCCTTTTAAAAGTTACAGCCTGTCTCAGTCATTTGTACTCCAGGGAATTGATGCCCTCCAGATGTTGTACTGCTTAAATTCCCATCATCCCCAACCTGTCTAGTCAATCCTGTGCAGCCTGCAGATAGATGGTATTTGGTGCCCTATGGAAGGTTCTGAAGTTGGGGAAGGTTTAAATTATAAACTGAAATAAAACCCATCATGTATAAGATTTCAGCCCCATTTCCAAGTATTTTTACTTGGAAGTAACCCCACTCACCTCCCTGCCCCCATGCAGGAGAATTCTTAAAGTTACAGTTACATGACAGCATGAGCCTCAAGGGTAAAAAAATTAAAGGGGATCCTTACTGAATTTAGGGATGTGAAGCTTCTTCCTGTTTTGTACACACAACTGATCAGCAGGCCTCTGTTCAGAAAGAAAATATTACTTCTTCCCCTCCCCCATTCCATTAAAAAAATCTGCATCGCTGTTGATTAGTTGGAAAGTTGAGGAATGGCTACCTTCGTCTTTTGTACTGATTACTTTTTACGGATAATGATGTTGAAATAAAAAAGATCTGCTTTACAATCAGCTTAGTTGTGACTCCGAGTATAATTGATGAGACTATTTTATAAGATGGTAACAGTACACCTCTACAAATGTTAATTTGAAAGCAAGCTCTGCTGTTTTCATTGAATTTTATTCTATTCTAAGTAGAATTTAAATGAATATGATTGTAACAACGCACAATGGAAGAGTGGCGCAAAATCAGCCTTGATATTATGTATTAGAGCTATGGTTAAATGAAGGATTAAGAGTTAAGTGCCCATGTTTTGATTGCATTTCTGATATTAGCACAGCAAATTGTGCTTTTGCCATCCTTTTGTATCATTCAAGGGATGGATAATGATTCCTGGAGAAAGATAAAAAGGGATCCACCGGTTATGTCCTGGTATACATCTAACCACTTTTTTTTTTTACTTTAGTGTTTATTGATATTAAGTAAGACAAAACTCTGTTTGTAGTGTTGGTACATATCACCCAAACAACTAATATTTATTAAACTCAGTTGAAGATGATCCTATATATAATGGGGGTAAATTTTTATTTCTATACCTTAAATATGCAACGTGACAGTAAAATATCAAATGCTGAAGTTGTCAAATTTAAATTATCTAGAATTAGTAAAAAATTCACTTTCTAGCAGAGAGCTGGATGCTATTTTAACATTTATAACAACAAATTATAGTGGGAACTTTCCTACAGTATTTCTTAAGGTGCCATGTTGTGAATATACCCCAACTTCCATATGGACACATTTTTCTCTAGCATATTCCTTATTTTATGCACCCATACAGCTCCTGTTTCCTTTTTTCATTTTCTATTCTTAGCATCCCACTCATCTCTGGCATTTATTGCCTCACATCCTACCAACACAATTAAAACAGAAGTTCAGTTTCCTTTATGCTCTTCATTTCTGCTCCTGGAGATGATGGCCCTTCTCACTTTCTTCCTTGCTGTTCCCCAGTTGAATGGGAGACACATGGAATATTCCCTTTGCCTTAGACACCACATGCAGTTCAAGTCACAGATTATTATTGCAATAAAACCTTTACGTGGATGTGCATTTGCACTAACGTTATATATAAAATATGAAATTAGTAATCTATCATCTCTTAGGTTACTGCAAAGGATATTTATTTTAAATAGACTGATTAACTGGAAAAAAAAGTTTGGTATATCTCTTCATGTTCTGCTGTCCATTGTGTTTATGCCTTATGATTTTCCTACGAAGATGGCTGGAATTTTGTTTTTTATGGCCATAATCCCATCCTGAAAAATTCTGTAATTTTAGAAGGGCAGGCCTCTCTTCATGTATTTCTTTGCTTCTTGGGCAACCATGTTCTTTTTTCTTTCTCCCGACTCCAATAATTTTTCTTTGCCTCTTACAGTTTGCTGCAGCACCTGAATACAAAAGTGGTAAAGTAAAAAAATAGGGAATTCTGTAAAAAAAATTGTGTTAATTTAAACTTGGGAATGGGTAGTGGCATACCCATATTTCAGAGTATTGTCCTTACTTGGCTTCCACAAAAGTAATATTCACATTCTAATCATCATCTCTGCTGGCATGCCCTTATCTCTTTGTTGGTACTGTAAAAAGGCATGATTCAGTTTTTGATTTAGCTCCTGCTCTTTGCAGATTAAATATACTGGCTTCAGGGACAGACCACATGAAGAAAGACAGGCCAGGTTTCAGAATGCATGCCGGGATGGACGATCTGAGATAGTAAGTTTATGTATTTATATTTTTATTTAAGGTACTTGTGTCTTCAATTTGAACTGCTTGGCGACTGAGAACAAACCGCCCAATTTTTAGGAATCTAGCCCATTTCTTATGCTAGTTCTGAGCTGTTAGCATTGTTGTTTCTCTCTCCCTACACCTTTCCTTATCTGCTTGCTGCACAATATGAGGGAATTAAGATACAGATTAGATAAATAAATGTTATTTGAAATAATATAGAATGCAAACTAATTAAATCCAAATTTATAATTTAAATTTACAATCCATACTATAGTACCAAGTTAATCAACATGTTACCTCTTAGAGCTTTTTGTAACAGTTGTTACATATAAAACAGCTAGAAAAATATCCTTCAATTTTCCTTCCAATTCATATAAACTAGGGGAAAAAATGGCCATTTGCATTTTTTCCCTTCTGTGTCATTCATTTATTTAAGCAAGGCATGGTGTTACTGTTTATCTGTTTATTCATACTTTAAATGGCCTAACTCTAGGCATTTGAGGTGGTTTTAAAAAGCATATGCTTAATTGGCACTTTTTAACAATTAAAAAAACTTGAATCTCCATCTAGATTCAATTACAATAGAGTAAAAATTGTAGAAGAAGTCTAAACTAAGTAAAAGTTCATATGCTATCAAAAACACTGATAACTTTCTAGGAGGAAAAACCCTCATCACTAACTATTGCTAGGCAGGAAGAACTGAAAAGGGGTTTTCACAGAAATAAATCCAAATCTATCTTTATTTACATTAACAAAATATGTAGCTAAATGTGGGTGACAACAGAATGCTACCATAGCTTCTGTACCTGGTGTGTGTGTGTGTACGGTTTTTTTTAGTTTAGAATACTTCAAAGAGCTTGGTTACAGAAAAGGAGATTTCTCAAGGCTAAGGACTATTGGATACTAAAAAGTGCATTATTCAGCCATGTAATTGGACATAATGTTGATTGTTTGAAAGGACTGCATGGAATGCGTTGCTTGATTTTAGTTTCTGCTTCTTAATTGTGATCTATTATATAGTAACATGATGTGTAATATTTAGTTACATGGATTTTTTTATCCATTGTGATCTTCAGGTGTACTTTTAAAACAGCAAAGAGGATAATCGTATATTTTATGTTGAAGGCTGACATAGATACTTGTAAGTGAAACTCTTGAACATCCTGACAGCATATACCCTATGGAAGTTTTTATCTTTCATGAGAGTCATAATTAAACTAACTTTTGCTGAAATGTTATTCAGTAAGTAGCATGGGACTTGTTCAGTTTAACAATATTTTCCCATTATAGATTGGCCTCTTCATAAGGTCTGTCTTATATAGCAATAAGGTTATCTTCTGCAGATCATGGATTTACATGCTCTGTACAGTAATACTTGTCCTGAATGAATTAGTTGCATGCTGTCTACACTTTATTTATTACAATAAAGCATGGCATATTATGACAGAGCCTAATGTTTATACACTAAACTCTCACAATTATCAAGATCCAAGCTTAAAGAAGTGCTGTGTTTTTTTTATTAACTCATCCTGTTTCATCAGAACCTGACAAACTGTAGTTAATCTAATTGTAGTTTAGATTTTGAATACAGATAAAAACTATTACTGTTAAAACGTGGTTATGATTATGTTAAAGCAAACAATATACCTAGAATTTGATGAGAGTGTAAAAATTAGTCCAATTCTATCAGAATAAAATTTGTTTAATTGCACACATTGTATCATATGAAGTACCTAAGAACACTATCCATTGTCAAGGAAGTTTTATGATACACTGTTTGAATTCTTTTAATTGAACTGTGTTTGAATGCAAGTAATTTTTTAAACTTTATTAGCACAAAAAGACAAGTTCCCAACAATTACTTTATTATGTTTGTTACTAATAGAAAGGACTGATTTTTTCCTGTGAAAATGCTATCTTTTCCACCAACCACACACTTGAATTTTAAGCCTCTTAGTTGTTACAGAGTTCTAAGACAACAGCTGTTTTGATAAGATAATCTGGAAGAATGCCATCCGGCTGAATGGTTGTTGAATATTTCAATTTATTTTATGGACAAATCTCAAGACCACTTGTGGTTACTTATATTTATTTAGCAGCTCATTCATGTGTTTTTAATGCAAAATTGGTAATAAAGATAGTTTGTTTATTGTAAACCTTGTGTCTGAAAAATTAACATCAACGAATCCTCTGACAACCTTTGTAAGTTGTAAGAAAGTAACATTGGAGTCTCACTTCACAACTGTAATGCAGACAAACTTGAATGTATTATTTCTGAGGCATTTCACTCGGACCCTTCCTCCATTTTTAACAGAGATCATAAGAGATTCATCTTTATTCCACATGTCTTACAAATGTAGTTTTCTGAACACAGTGTGATTCTGTAATCTGTATTTTGATTCTGTCACTATGCACTTATAACAAAAGGATGTGGTATAAATTCAGCCCTAAGTAGGAAATTCCAGTTCCAGGAAAAAAGAAAAAAAAAAAAAAGAATTTCCCATTTTAGGCTTTATCACCTAAACCTTGAGGCTTGTACTGTCTGTGATCCTTTTTCTTATCATCCACTGAAAACCTTCGTGTACCATATTACATAGTGCCAAAAGTTCAGGCTTGGAACTTTAAACTAGCTTTGGACATTATCACTTAATTACCATACAATTTAAAGCATAGAAGAATTACATGTAATTTATGAGTTCTAAGGAATACATTATACACTCTGCAGGCTCTGCTCTTTTTTTTTTTTTTGCAATACCTGGATCCCCTGACATTTCCTACTGTAATTTGGCAAGAGATGTATGAAAATTGGAATGTATTCCCTAAAATAGAGTTACCAACTTTTTAAAAAGTCCCTTGCAAAACTTTCCACATTCATGAAAATGTCTATTTCATTTCATTTCATTCACTGTTTCTTTGTCCTAAATCTCCTCCATAAGTTTTCCCAGCCCGTTACTTGTAGCTCCTGGCCATCAAAGGACTGCCTTTTCCTAATGCATTATTTCTATAGTCTTCTGAGCATAAACATACTTCTGTAGTGCTTGGCTTAACTATATTCAGCTATTTTCTTTTGCTGCGGTTAACACAAACTGGATTATTTCTGATTCTTTTCACCCTTGCTCCCACATTTCCAGAAATTAAAAAATGAAAAATATAATTCAGATTGGAAACAAATCTTTTTTTAAAAAAATGCACAGGGGAGGAGATCGGACTTAATGGTAAATTTAAATGATGTGAAGTTCTCTCTAGCTTTCTGTTTTTTGCACGTGCAATAAATATTCTGTATATTTTGAAAAAAATATGAATGGGATTTCTAATTTTCTTCTTATCCCATCTGTGATATTAATACCTAAAGAACCCCTTAAGGAAGTATTGAATCTCAAGGGAGGCTACTGATTTATTTCTTGGAATCATATTGATTTAAGATACACAGCCACCCGACTTTGCTGTTAGAAGAGTTATTCTGGCAAATGGTTTGCTCACTTACAAAGTCTGTTTTATTCTCAATTTGATTCCTAAAGCACCACTATCTGCATTTTGAGACTATTTGTGTTTGCTTGGTTTCCTTTGGCATATAGTTTGCTTTGATCCTGGCTTTCAGTTTTTGAAGAAACACATACAGCTGTATTTACATACATATATACAAATTACTGACTTTGATTGAAAGGGGTTAATTAATATTTCTGGCAGCATATTTGGAACTAATGTTTTAATGAAAATGTTACTTTCAATATCTGCGTTTATTTTCCTTCCTGCTGTTGGAGTTCCTCTAGTCAGCTTGTGCAATATGCATCAGTCTTGTGTTCCTCTATTTGTGTGAGTGATGGAAAGAATTTGAAATTGACAGAGGTTTCAGTAAAAAATGCTCAACCTTCTGCTTGCTGTTCTGTAACAGCTCCCCACAAGATTCAGAGTAGTAAAGCAGACTGAAAGTGCTTTTTTATAAACTTACCAAGAGCAGGAGAACATTTGAGTGCTAAAAAGTCATGCAGGAGTTTCAGACAGTACTTTGAATTTTAACGTCTCCAAGAACAATTTATAATGAAAGTATTGATTCCCTATAAGTATCCAGCAATCTATAGCAAATATTGTCAACATGAAATCAGATGTTTGTAACTTTGTACTTAAGAAAAATGATGAGTGCATGTTTTGGACTTTCAAGTATTCTCTATGCAGTTCAGCTTTAAGACATAAACTGATGTAAAAATAAATGAGTGCTTGCATAATTTATGTAATGTCTTGCTCCCTGATCCTGTTTGTATTGATTTTTCTAAAAGGCTTTTGTGGCCACAGGAACCAATCTGTCTCTCCAGTTTTTTCCGGCCAGCTGGCAGGGGGAGCAGCGGCAAACACCAACCCGAGAATACGTTGACTTTGAAAGAGAGGGAGGCAAGGTAAGGACAAAAGGGGTAGATGGCAGCCCTCTAGGCCTGTCTTCCAGAGGTTTTAAAACCCAAAAACTTTAAAGCATTATGTGGAACGTATGTGCCATGTCTTACACATATCCATGTTTATGGAGACTGGTTGCCTGAAACTCTGCTGTTTCTCAGCAAATCGTCCGTGCTGTCTACAAAATGTTCTGAAGCCCCACATTAACAGTTCTGTAGATAAATTTGTATCTGTTTATAAAGAATATTTTTTTCTGCTTGTCATGAGCGTGTTATCTCCAGTGGCCTTTAGATAGGTATATTCATTATCAGACCTTGTTTAAAATCTGTATACACAATATTATCCTTAAGAACTACAATGGTTTCCTCTATAACCTCCTTTTGCCGAAGAGTGAAATATACATAGCATGCAAAGATTTTGGTTGGATGTCAACAAATAGCAATGGTATGTGTTAGGGTATTTCTGACAGCATTCAGAACGGTCAGATTTCAATTCAGCATTCAAATGATTTCAGTTGATAGCTTAACATATGGCAACTCATCTCAACAGACATAGGAAAATCTTGTAGAAAAGAGTACATATTGGAAAACACAAATAATGATATTAGTTTTTCTTTCAAAAGACGTCAGTGAAAATAATCCCGCCCTGAATTTGAAAATATATGTGTATTTTTAGAACCGTAGAATTGCATTGGTCTGATTTTGCCTAACATTTCTATGTTTTGCCTATCAAAATGCTTAGCATGGTTACAATAGATAAAATCTGCACAGAATGTATTTGATTAACTATACCAAGAGTGAGCTACTTTCAACCTAATTTAGGAACAAAATAAATTATTGTTCTTCAGTATTGAGTAATGTAAAATGTAAAAGATAAATTTGCTTATAATTCTCTAGACATATGTGCTTCTTTAATACCTGTATATTCTCTATTTTACCAATCCTTCAAAAATCAGAAGAAAAACTAGTGACAAGTAGAAATTGTGAGCTAATAGCAGAACTCTAAAATACAATCAATCACTTTTCCCTGGTATATTCAATTTGAAATGAATTTTTACATGGAAAACCACCCCTTAATATTTTAGCCCCAAATTCTTTTTTGGTTGCACAACTAGCAAGCTTTGGTTTGGTGATGGATTGCATTTTTAGTATTCTGGAGCTAAACTGTGCATATTATGGATTGTATTGGTTAGAAATCCTTGTGTACTTTCGTAAGTGACTATGCTCATCTTTGTGATTGTAATTAATAGCTTTGAGAACATTTTGTTAAATGAAAGTTTTCTTTAAAAACTAGTCTGCTAAGACTACCACTTTTGAAATAAGCTTTTAAATTGGCAATGTTAAAGTTTGGGGATGCATTGCTTGTAAACATACTGTAATTAAACCTACTTTACAATTGCCCTTTTTCATTTTCAGTGTATTCACTTAATTTGTTGTGGGATTTTTTTACTTTGTTTTAATCTGAACAGAAGAGAAAAAACTATGAAGAAGCTCTGGTTATTATTACTTTTCTTCTACGGTTTGACAAAGTCCTGTAATGAAATATTAAGCTTTATTATTCTTCATAAATATATTGGGACAATCATAGTGCCATATCTGTTAATTAAGATTTTGATGTTATTATTTATACAATATTATTTGCTTTGTGGAAGAAGAAAGCAGCTAAAACATGCATTGCAGTATAATTGGCCTTTTGATATTTTTCTCTGGTTTATGTGATTTCCAATTGACATTAAGATATTACTTATTTGAATTAATAGTGGATGTCAGCAGGTTTTATAAATACAGTATAGTAATTATGGCACCTGTAATCTCAGAATATTAAGTGTGTCTCCTGCTGGTTCCTTTGTGTTTCTTTCATAATATATATTTTTTACTATCTGACAATGGAATACTCAAAAGTTATCTTGCCCAATATTATATGTGAGGGCTTAAAAGGGTGTTCCTAATGGTGTGTGTGAGAGAGAAATAATTCAGTGAATACAATTTTCCCATTTCTGTGCACTGTGCCCTTAACTATGGCTCAAGCAGCAAGCATTATTCTAGCATAAAGAACAGTAAAGGCTAACTGCTTACTACCTATATATTGTATCATTTAGTTATGTGCAGCAGGTTTTCTAAACTTGACACATAGCCTAATGAATGGAATTGTTCATTTTAACAGAAGTGGCACATTAAAGCACTTTGTGCTTGAATAAATTAACCTTGTCCTGTATGTAGAATTTATGTATACAACTTTACAATGTTCACTTGTCTGCCTCGGAATAGAATTCCTTAATTAGAAATTAGCGTGCAATTGTAAATGCACAATTGATATATTCCAAGTACTTTATCATAAAATAATAATGCAGGAAACTCTTCAATATGTCTCTGTATTGAAACCTTTGATCCAGGAATTCCTCATCCACTTTTGGTGAAAACAGTTGCAGAGGCTGAACTATTGCATGAGATATTTTCAGTGGTGAAACTTCTAAATGTCTAGATGGTGTGAATCAGAGTAGATTCATTAAAAAGTTCTGTTGATAAGGACAATACATGAAAATTGCTGCTGGGCCTGCCACAAGCTACCTAAAAAAAAAAAAAAAATCAAGAACATGAAATAATTATTTTCCTTCTGACTCATCGTGGCCTGAAGCTTTACTTTGTGTAATATGATCCAGGCATAGTTTGGCTAAGTGTTCAGGTACCAAAGATAACATCAAGACTAACTGATCGGCTTCCTGTGGCAGGCTATCTGTGAAAAAAGGGAAATAGCTGATGAGAGAAAGGTGACTAGGACAGCAACGTTATTAAAACATCAATACTTCCTTTTACTTTTTACAGTTTATCCTGCAAAATTACCATCTTTTATGTAGCTGCTTGTTACATTTGGGGAAAATAACAGCTCTGAGAATGAGAACAATTCTATTGGATAACGTAAGAATATGTAAGATTCATGTAAGAATAACGTTAGAAATGTTCACCTCCTGGGGCTCTGCTGTTTATATCGGGGTCTCCAGCCTTGATAACTTTACCCCAAAGGTGCTTTTTTCAAGAGGCAACTGGACTTTCTGGTTTTTCTTTGAGGATGTTTTGCTTTTCAACCAGGAAGCTACTTCAGCTCTTCCCCACCACCCAGTCAGAGCTGAAGAAGCTTCTTGATGAAACATCTTCAAAGAAAAAATGGAAAGTCCAGTTGCCTCTTGAAAAAAAGCACCGTTGGGACAACCTCGACCTGGATGACTGAGAATCTCCATAGACACTTGACAACTTTACGACTTGTGGGCTTCCAACTCCCAGAATTCCTCAGCCTGCATATAAGATGTTTGGTGATACATATGACCACAATTGAGACCCAAATTTCTGTTGCTAAGCAAGACTGTTTTAAGTGAGTTTGACCCCATTTTATAACCTTTCTTGCCACAGTCACTAAGTGAGTCACTGCAGTTAAGTTAGTTACACAGTTGTGAAATGAACCTGGCTTCCCCATGGACTTTGCTTGTCAGAAGGTTGCAAAAGGACACTGCAACTGTCATAAATATGAGTCAGTCGCCCAGCGTCTGAATTTTGATCCCATGACCATGGAGATGCTGCAGTGGTTTGTAAGTGTGAAAAATGGTCATAAGTCCCTTTTTTCAGTGTCACTGTAATTTCGAACCCTCACTAAACAAATGGGTGTAAGTCGAGAACTACCTTTATTTGGAAAGCAGGATTGCTCAGAGGCTGTGATAAAACCTCTCTGGAAAGTAGAAACTATTTGTGTGGAAGGAGGCTTCTGTGGCTCACTCATGGGGGCAGTTCATGCGACCAGACTAGCACACTTGAAGTGCTGGCAAAGGACAATTGATCCCCTGTCTTTTTGGAAAGTGGAGAATGGGAGCACGGTTAGACTGGGCAGTGAGTCAGATTCTGGGATGAGTCCTGATCCTCCTTAATAACTCAGCAACTTCTCACTGCCAGCGCTCATGAGATTCAGGACTATTTCTAAAAGTTGGGACTTCGGGTGCTGTGTCAAGTTTTCCTTCCAGCAATTCCAGTCAGGATTGAGGCGTGGAGAGAGAGAGAGCCGCTGCTTTGCAGAGTTCTTCTGGGCTTGACGTTCTTCCCAAAGAATGGTCATCATCTTCCAGTGTTTTGAAAGGTCTGAGTTGTATCTAGCTTCTGTTCAGTCCGTAGGGGGTTTGGGAAATCCAGATAAATAAACAAGAGTTTGGCAAGTTTACGTCTACATCAGTTTGCATCCAAACTCCGTGATGAGCTCTTTTATGATTAGGCTTCTGTATGCTTCGGATTGGAATAAGGACTTCAGACTGCGTAGGAGCACAGATGTAGCATCTATATGTGACTCATTAAAGCAGCTGCCCTGTTTCCATGAGGGGGTGGCTGCTGCGGAAACCTCCCAGCAGCAACTGTGCAAATCTGGAAACAGATGTGGCTGCTGCAGTGAAGGTGCTGCTTTTATTCTCGACACATTCTGAAGCACTTCCCTTTCTCCATTGAACTGGAATTTTTCACAGCTCTGTTGAGATTTAATACTATTGTTGGAAGCCTCTTGTGCGCTTAGAGGGAAATTGAGTAACATAATCCAAAATGAGTAGGCAATTGTAGTCTAATAGCTGTACTTGGTCTTTCCTAATTTCATCCCAGCGGAAGAGAAGAGGTATTAGTTCAGCAAGAGCAGTCTGTTTCATCTCTTTGGTATGTAGGAAAAGAGGTGTGAGAAAAATGTCAGTGGCTTCATCATTTGTTGCCATTATGGGTCCCCATTCTTCTGGTAGGAAAAAGGTCTCTGGCTCATGTCGCAACAACTTCAACTTAAGTGGGTTTTTAAAAAAAATCTTGCTGGCTTCGTAAACAATCCTTCTCAAAATGACAAGTCAGGATTCCCATCTGCTGCCTCTTCAGGCTGTAGAATAAAAGTTGGTCTTTTACTTCTTGTAAATTGCTGTCACTTGAGTGACATTGTTCCAAAGCTGAGACGCATGTTGGTTATTCCTGTGAGGTTTGTTGTCCAGATGTATGGCAGAATGCCAGCTGGCAATCATGGTGGTCTTACCATGAATAAGTGCTTAAGGGGAAACACTGCAATTCATTTGTAGACTTTTATTCATTCATCTATTCCCCCCTCCCACCCGGCATCTCATTGGGCTATAGAGTCCCATTAATTTACAGATAAAGGAAGTAATTTTAATAGGGTTTAATTACATTTCTGTGTTAAACCGTTCATAGAAACTGATGTTTCTTTGCTGGTTTCCATATTGTAATAATTTGCTGTGAAGATCAGCATAATGCTACACCTTCAATTTTCAGCCTTCTTCCATCAGTTTTACATATTTAAAAAAGTTATACATAGTAATATGTGAGTTTTGCCCCATTTTACAACTTTTCTTGCCACATTTGTTAAGGGAATCACTGCAGTGGTTAAATTAGTAACAATCTGATTTTGTTTATCAGAAGGTCTCAAAAGATGATCAAATAACCCCGGGGCACTGCAACTCTCATAAATATGAACCAGTAGTCAAGCATCCAAATGTAAATTTTGTGACCATGGGGTTGCTGCAAAGGTCGTAAGTGCAAAAAATGGACATAAGTCACTTTTTTCAGTGCCATTGTAAGTTCAAACGGCCACTAAATGAACTGTTGTAAGTCGAGGACTACTTGTACCGTGTTTCTCACATAATAAGGCTGGGCCTTATTTTTTTTTGACCCCCGAAAAAAACGGCTAGGATGTCTTTTTGAGGTGACTTAATTCCCCCCTTGCATCCTCGGGTGGGTGGGCGGGCAGCGACAGCTTGGATATTCGGGAGACCTTCGGGTTCGGCCACCGTTGCTTTCCCTTCTCCCTCACTGCCGCGGCGTTAGAGCAACGCCGTGGCGTTTGGTGCGGCCAGTCAGGGCTCCTCCCTGCAACCGGAGCCCTGAGGAGACACTTGGCTTCAGGCGCTCCGTCTTCCCTTTGCTTTCGAAGGTAAAGCGAATTATTTTACAAAGCCTCCCTGCCCGAGAGGGCAGCCCAACCCCACGTGGGGAGGCTAATTTCCCGGGCCTCTTCCGTTCCTCCCCGACCTCCCTACACTGCGCGCCTCTGATGCGCCGGTCCCTTCAGCCCAGCGAGCTCTTCCACCTCAAAGAAAGGCCAGGCGGGCTGCTGCCAAGCAGCAGCAGCGGGTCTGAGCCTCTCGCAGCGAAACAGCCACCACCCTTAGCCCGACGCGGGAGAACGAGCGAGGTTAGCGCCCGCCAGCCCGTCCTTCCCGCCTTTGGAGGCACCTGCACCGAGCACCTCCGCCGCTCGGTTTCCCTACCGGCGGGTCCTCCTTTCGTGCGGAGGGCTGCGGGGAAGGCGCTCGCCCGAGAGGATCTCTCCCTCTCTCTCCCGCAAGGTCAACGTCTGCGCTGCGGAGGAGAGGGCTGCAGCCGGTTCCTCCTGCTTGCTGAGAGGTGAGGAAGCCGTGGCTCGCCCGGGCGAGATTTGGGAACGAGGGGCAGGAGGAGGCACGCACACACCCACGGCTCACTTTCCCAGCTCTGCCCAGCCCTCACGGCTCTGGCGCGGCCCTGGCGGGCAGCGAGCGCCTCCCCGCCAAACCCTCCGCTCATCCTGCCAGGGCCGCGCCAGAGCCGTGAGGGCTGGGCAGAGCTGGGAAAGTGAGCCGCAGGTGTGTGCGTGCCTCCTCCTGCCCCTCATTCCCAAATCTCGCCCGGGCTGGCGGGCGCTAACCTCGCTTGTTCTCCCGTGTCGGGCTAAGGGTGGTGGCTGTTTCGCTGCGAGCGGCTCAGACCCGCTGCTGCTGCTCGGCAGCAGCCAGCCTGGCCTTTCTTTGAGGTGGAAGAGCTCGCTGGGCTGAAGGGACCGGCGCGTCAGAGGCGCGCAGTGTAGGGAGGTCGGGAGGAACGGAAGAGGCCCCGGAAATTAGCCTCCCACGTGGGTTGGGCTGCCCTCTCGGGCAGGGGAGGCTTTGTAAAATAATTCGCTTTACCTTCGAAAGCAAAGGGAAGACGGAGCGCCTGAAGCCAAGTGTCTCCTCAGGGCTCCGGTTGCAGGGAGAAGCCCTGACTGGCCGCACGTGGCTGTGCCAAACGCCGCGGCGTTGCTCTAACGCCGCGGCAGCAAGGGAGAAGGGAAAGCAACGGTGGAAGGTCTCCCGATATGAAGTGCCCCACCAATACAGCTAGCACCATATCCGGGCATGCAACAAAAGTACTTCCTAACGACAAGCCCCCCCCTGCTTCACACCCCCCCCATTTCGCATGTTTAATATGGGGCTTAATTTGGGGGGAGGGGCTTAATTTGATTTTATGCCAATAAAACATGGTGGGGCTTCCTATTGGTGGAGGCCGTATTGTTGGAGAAACATGGTATGTTAAACTGCTTGAAGACCAACGTATTCTAAAAAGTATATTTCAGCTTCTTTTTACTGCTTGTAAGTCAACGGACAGGACCTCAATAATTGACACTCTATTCTTTTTAGGTATTTTATCATCTCAATTGCAGCCTTTATATTTTAAAATCTAGACAGCTTTAGAAAGGAGTGTTTGTAATTAGAGACCTGGTAGGGTTTGGAAGGTTATGTCTGTCCCTTTTAAAACAGTGATGGCAAGTTGCCCTTGTGAATAATTGATGTTGAGTTTTGCTTTGGAACGTTTCTGATGTAAATAGTAGAGAACACTGTTTGGCCTGTCACAAGTCAAAGTGATCCAATGTGCTCTTGTTTGGCAAAGATTTCAGGGTGTGACTTTTAGGTAGACATTGAATATATTATTCTTAACACTGCTGCTGTTGTAATTATAATGATGAACATTATTTATTTTCCTAATGTTGCTGTTTATTATCACAAAGAGTACTTGTCAGGGCTTTGTAAGATTTCCTCTAAGTCTGTTTGTCAGACTGCAGCAAAGTTTTCAATAAAGCTGATAAAAACAAGCCATTCTTTGTTACCGATGCAACACTATTTTGTTCTGTGAATAGTGCTTAGTAAAACTACTACAACATTAGAATGCCATTTCATTTGCCTCGTGAGATGATTCAGAATCAGTTGAGTTCAACATTCAGGGTTCATTACCCTAGCTAACAAGCAGACAGGCTGTTAACTGTGTTCTGTGAATAGGAGAAGTTGTATATGAATATATTTGAGCAGTGACTCACCTGAGTTTATTCTGTAAGAACATATGTTAGACCTAGTTGCTGGGAATATGACTGAAAATGAATTCCAGTGCGATGGTATGTTCTTACTATTTTACGGTTTCCATGTGGTGACACTGACTATGCTGACTCACTAACTGATGGCTGGTGATTGGTGAATTACATGCATTCAGTTGTGTTAGGAATGATTCAGTTGGCTTTTTAGAAGGGAAAAAAAAAGATTTGTGACAACTGTAGAATATACACCCTCTGAACTGGCTTTCTATAGAAGCTTACATTATTAATAGTAGCTTAGTAATACTGGGTCCAAGTACTAAATTGGATATCAGAATGTAAATGTTCTTTTTATATGCATTTGTGTGTAAACATCATAACATAAAATGCAGTTGATAGAGTGTCACGGGATATGTGTTTAATGGAATTGAGAGTCCATTGTTGGTAGACAGCTCAAAGATAGATGCCATCTGAGAAACATTGGGTTGCTTTTGAGATGTTAAAATATGTTTGTTTAATCATAAATCAGGAGCATCAATAAAGATATAATTCACATTTCTGGATTTTATTGGAGTTAGAGCTTCCGTAATTCATAACGTTTTCATTTTAGGTTTTATATGTTACCTTAAGCACCAAAAATAGGCTCCAGCAGATAGTGAAATTGATGTGTAATCCAAGCTACTACAATTTCAAATGGCTGACTTGCCTTGCAGATTTCACTTCTGTTCAAAGCAGCTGCTTGTTAATGTATAAGCTTCTAACCATCACTGTTGACTGCTTAATGTCAGGTATTGAGTAATGGTATTTCTTTCAAGATACTTTTGTAAAGAGTCCCATTTCTATACCACTGAATAGTTGTCTATATCTGTGTATTAAACCTTGTACGTCTAAAATTAGTGTCTGTACTATTATATGTAAATTTGCATTAATGATGGAAAACAAGTTGATAGAGGGTTTTTAAATGTCATCTCAAAGCTAAAATAGCTTGCCCTCTTAACAATTTGAATACTAGAAAATGATCAGCTACTGCATATTTGAATGCCAGGCTTCCAAGAAGAAAAAATGCTGTAGCCCATTCTAGATCCCTTTTACCTGGGGAGAAACACAGAGAGAAGCTTCTGTAAGCCCTTCTCCCAGATTTCTGTCCTAGCTCTTCAGTACACATGCATTTGATATTATACAGATCTATCAAGTAAGGCAAGTGGAACTTTCCCTATAAATTTTGATAAAAGTATAACTGTAGTCTGCATCTGAAAATTGGATTTCAGAGTTTATATACGTACTGAACTCATTTTAAGCAGTTTCATATTTGAAGTTTCTTTGTATTTTACTAGAAAATGTTTTTTTAATTGTATATAATAGGCTTTTAACACAGATACAGCTTGAAATATAATTGTTATTTTTGTATACAGGGTAGAGTTAATAATGTTCCCAAGATTAATTTTCATGAGATAAAACTCCAGCTGCTACTTTGCTTTGTTGTGAAATAGCAGGCATTGTTTATATATAGCCTTAATCAGAGTTCTTTGGAATTCTGAGCGATCAGACGAGCAATTTGCCCTTGGATGTTTAGCATCTCTTCCACTAGGATCCCAGGTTTCAAACAATTTAGGAGAGAAGAAAACAAATGTCATTATTTGGGCATAAAGTAGCAACTCTGTAAATAGAGGCATCTATTTGTTTCGTGGTGCCACTTGTAGGTGGCATGAGTGAAAAGCAGCAGCATGTTCCTAGATCAAGACTCCTGGCTAAAGTGTTCAAATCATTCAAAAGACTGGCCTCCATTTAGGCAATTTTACTTGGTTACTAGTTTGTTTTAAAAGTCAGGACTGACTGCAAAGAGGATATGACAGCTATAAAACTCAAATAGGGCTAGAAATGAAGAGGAAACCAGTTTTATCTTTAAAAAGGAAATGTGGTCAAACGGCTTCAGTGATAGTAGCAGTTTCTTCCAAGCTGTAGACTTAGGCTTCTTTCGCTGACAGGGAAGAATATTCATTTATGTGGTTTAAAGAAAAATGTCAGAACATGGAGCTATGGGGCTTGCTTGCACATTGGGAAACATTTCAGGTGGAAGGGAATTTTTTAGAAAACACAGCAAACTTCCAAGATTCGGAGGCCTATTCTAAAATAAATTCAGGATTACTGCAGGGAGGAAGCCAAATATCACCAGCATTATGGAACAGCTTTCATTTGGGTATCAAATAGTCCCTTACTATAGTAGCTTCTGGAATATATTGGAAACATAATTATTTTAGAGGCATTTCGGAGTTGAATATTGTCTGTTGTTGCTACCTTGTAAACTGAACTGCAGGATGTAATGTAACTGTCATCAAATTGTGTAATAGAGATTCGTGTGTGATGATAGTAAGGTGTTACTGTGCTTGTTACATTATTCTGTAGGTGTTTCATGATGGTATGATTGTTTGAATATTTGTGTGGGATGCTTTATTGTTTAGAGTGCTGCACGTGCTAGAGATATTTTTATTGCTTTAACACTTCATGAGCTCAGTGAAATTGGTCACATATGAATTTGGTAAATAAATAATGTATAATGCCCAACTGCTGAAGTACCAGGTATACTTGTGGGCTTTTTATAATTCAGCTTGCCAGCCTGGAATATGTTGAAAAGCAAGCTAACGCTCATTTAATAGTTTAAATCTCACAAAAATGTGTAAAAAGTACTACAGGTAATGGTTATTTGTACCAAGTGTCTTGGCTTATAGACATGAGTGGAATGTGCATGAAATAGGGGGAAATTTGTTTTGAGCAAAAGCAGAACCACCTGTAAATGTACATCTCCAGCATTAGAAAAAACAGCAAGAGAGATGCTTTTAAAAGTCTTATAGCAGAAGAGTCAAGCAGTAATAAAGTGATAAAACATGGTTTTTAGATCTTTATTGTACAAATATCCATTGAATTGAGTAAGGAAAAAATGTGACAGATTCTACAGCCTATAAAAACATAATGGCAGAAATACACTTCTCTGACAGTGTGTGTATGAAATAGGAAATACATGTTTGAGCTTAGAGCAGCCCTTTTAACAGAATCAGTGTTTTGCTCTGGTGTCGAAACAAAACACTCAGAATATAAGTGAGTTTGGCAGTCTCCCTTTAAAAAAAAAACCCAATTCATGAGACATCACTGCACTGCTTACTCATGAATAACTTTCCTATTGTAAACAATTTAAACCAGCGGGATAAACTTACCTGCCAAGTTAGCTGTGGTCTCTCCCCCCCCCCGCACCCAAATCTCAAATGGTTCTAACTCTTAAAACTATTAACTGTTCTCCTTCACCTCCAATTCTCCTCAAACAGTTTCTGACAGTAAGAAGTGGGTGAAAGCTGTGTCTACAGGGTACTTTATAGGCTAATGCACTCTTTAAGATTTTTCATCTTGAAAAATTTTGAAAAGAAAAAGACAAAGGCCTTACTTTATTTCATATCGGGGACAAAACTCCAGAACACCAAGTGTTTTGTTCTAAGCTCCAAACACTTAAAGCAGTCATTTCAGAGCCAAAACATTGATGTTTTTGACACTCCTGCTTGAAAAAGACACTCTGGCCCTGGAGGCATTATCATTTTGCTACTGGCCTGTTTTGTTTTTTTTCCTTCCTTCACCCCAGCCCCTTAAAAAAGTCTTATTTAATAAAAGTTTGTTAGTCATAGCATCATCTTCAATTTTCTTGTTATTAAACCTCCGTCTGGAGAGAGGCATTTTTGAAATGGAAAACTGTGCATGTAGTCCTAGACTATAACAGTTCATTTAGTGAACAAGGTTACAACGGCACTGAAAAAAGTGACTTGTGCCTTTTTTTCCCACACAATCATTGCAACATCCCCATGGTCACATGATCAAAATTTGGACACTTGGCAGCTTGATACGTTTTTACGACCGTTGCTGTGTCCCGGGGTCCTTTGCAACCTTTCGACAAGCAAAGAGAAGCTGGAGAATCCAGATTTATTTACCAACCGTGTTACTAACTAAAGAGCTGCAGTGGTTCACTTAACAGCGGTCGCAAAAAAAGGTTGTAAAATGGGGCAAAATTCACTTAACAAATGTTTCACTTAGCAACAGAAATTTGTGCTCAGCTGTGGTCATAAATTGAAGATTATCTGTATTGAAATCTCACTATTGAAGACAGAAGCTCCTACTGGTAGGTTCAACTTGAAAGAAAGAAAAAAACAAAACATGCACAGCTCCTTCTGCAAATTGTTGTTCACAACTGTTGGGAAACAATTTAATAGGAAACAGGGATTTTATTTCCACCCACAATAAATAAACTGTAATCAGTGCAACACCATACCGCTCTTATTTCAAACTGGTGCAATAATTCTTGCGCTGTTTCAAAGTCATTAATGAGTTAAAGGAGGACTTCGGAAACAAGCTATACTTAGATTTGTGGATGTCACGTCATGACCTGATTTTGATAGGCGTCTTTGATAGAGCACCAGAGTTTCGAGGCTTGCATCCTGGTGTCTAAGATAACCTCTTTTTGACCTCTAGATTTTCATCATGTTTTTCCGTGATAAAATTCTAGTTACCGGTAGTGCCCTTGCTATCACAGGGATAGATCTGATGTGACACACACTTACGCTCTAGACAAGATACTTTTGAATTTTTTTGCTGAAGAAAGAAAGAAAGAAGGAAGGAAGAAAGAAAGAAAGAAAGAAAGAAAGAAAGAAAGAAAGAAAGAAAGAAAGAAAGAAAGAAAGAAGCCCACCTAGACTGTTTTTGAAAAAAAATAAGTGTTTTAAATGAGGTTAGGTAAAATTGAGCAGATGCCTAGCTTCTTTGCTCAGTTTCTCCCTAAATGCTGACCCACCCCCATAAAATGAGTTGGGTGGGTGGGGAGAGAGATAATACTGGTTATTTTCATTCTGAATCAGCCAAATGAAATACAACTTGTAAAAAGGAATCTGGCATCTCCAAGCCCTGAGAACGTGTGTCCACATCCGATAAATTATAAAAAAATAATTCATATTTTAGAATTCTCTAAACTGAAGACCCGAAAACCTTTCATGATTCTGAGTAACCTTGGGTTACCTTTATGGGTAACCTTGCTTGGTATAAATAGCACCAGAATTTATGCCTCTAAGCAATGCAATTTTAAAGCGCAACATCACATGGCCATACTGCTTAGTGACAGCAGTTCCAGTAATCCCCAATTACTGTCTTTAAGCGAGGAGCCGACATGATTGTGATTTCCTTCTGGCTTCCCCATTGACTTTGCTCGTGGGAAGCTGGCAAGAATCATCACAGATCACGTGACAACCAGTTGTAACTTCCAGTCATACAGCACTATTGAAGTGGTTGGTGATCATTAAACAAGGACCGCCTGTATTCAATGACTGAGAATTTTCTTCTCAAATGAAACCTGGAATAACTTAATTTCGTTCCAGCATGGTCTCAACACTCCTCTAGTCTGTGAAGAGCTCTAACACATTTTTTACACAGATGTTTCCAGGGTCAGTGTTTATTGTGCCAGCACTTTTAAAAGGATACATTTTTTCAACACAATTGTTATAATCTAAACACTTTGTAATAACTTAAAAGTAAAAGCTGTTACTGTTAAAAACTCTGAGCAGTCCATGCTTATTTCATTGTTTTTTTTTGTTCTTGGTGAGTTTTATTAAATGTACTGTATTGGGCAAAATAATATGGATTTTTTGTTTTTTTACATAGAACATAAGATTTGAGAAAAATACAAATCACAAAATGAAACTCTTCATATTTGAATATCTGCAGTTTTTTTGTTACCATATTGTAGATATTTGATAGTAAACTTGTAGCTTGAATCTTTATTTTAAAAGTTGGTTGTTGTTTTGCCAGTGTCCTGCTATAATCCTGACAGAATCTTAATTAATATAGTAGCTGAAGTTTTGTTTGTGTTATCAGTCTGATTGCTGTGGTGGTCTGCACAAAATGAGAGGCAGCTCAAAACAGTTCAAAAACACCTTGTTCCAACTTTAAAACAAAATTCAGAATACTGGTGATTTGTTTCTTGTTGTCCTATGATCTGAGCACTTAGAACAATGCTGCCTTCAAGTCTGGACTGTGTTTTGTTTTAAAAATCATACTGCTTTGCACATTCTTAATTTCTTATATGGTGTGTGATCCTAGCCTCATGTTTGTGGGTTGTGTAGAGAGGGCTCTCCAAATTTGGCATCTTTAAGACTTGTGGACTGCAACTCTCAGTATTCTCCAGCGAGTATGGCTGGCTGAGGAATTCTGAGAGTTGAAGTCCACAGGTCTTAAAATTGTCAAGATTGGAGAGCCCTGGTGTAGGAAAAGTGTCTCTGGTTTTATATTTTATTTGGTCCATTTTTGTAGGATTTACCACAATGACTTTTTGGTATTAAAAGTTGGAATCTTGCCTTTTATTTTTAAAAACATGATGTTGTAAGGCCATTGTAGGTCACGTTAAAAATAAAGATACAGAAAGAGATAATAGTGTGACATGTGTAAAATGTCTGCCTGGATTCATGTTCCTAGACATCATCCTCACTATGTGTATTTGTTTTCTCACTTTCCAGGTCTACTTAAAAGCACCCATGATCCTTAATGGGGTTTGTGTTATTTGGAAAGGCTGGATAGATCTCCAAAGACTGGACGGCATGGGCTGCCTAGAATTTGATGAGGAGCGAGCACAGGTAAAGAAGATGGCCACAGGCTTCTCATTCTGTGATTTCACATTCCGTGATTTCAAAACTTCATGCATTTTTATAATACATTTATAAATTGAGGTTGAAGGAATCATATAAGGAGGTCTCCCAACTTGCTCACTTTAAGACTTGTGGACTTTAGCTCCAGAATTCCTCAGCCAGTCATGCTGGCTGGGGAATTGCGAGAGCTGAAGTCCACAAGTCTTTAAAAGTGGCAAAGTTGGGAGATCCCTGATATAATACACTGAAAACATCAGCAGAGTCATAATAAAGGTTCAGCACCTTTGGATCTGCCTGATTCTTTTCTCTTTTTCCTTTAGTATTCATTGCTCATAATTTAAATGTCCAAAGGATCTGACTCAAATGTCATTCATCTATTTACAAGAGAAGGAAAGTAAAAATTTACTCATATCTCTTTGGATGATACTGAGTTTATCTGGGTTTAGGCTGGTAAATATTGCTTGATTATGACAGTGTATGCTTTACTGGGTGTTAAATATTTTTCTTATGGTAGGTGATGCTTTGGAGAAAAAACAAAAAAAATCCTTATTTGTAAAACTGAATACTAGGGTTTGGATGGCTACAGAGAGCTTTACGGCCTCTGTACTGACATTGCCCTCTCTCTATCCTTTTTACATCATGAAATGGCAGCTGCTAAGACAATGGCCAGGAACAAGATTCCCAGATGGCGGTTGGTGTTATGTTCCATCTTGGCACATTGAAAAGGGATTGTTTTGTACCCAGATAAAAACTGACCCAAAGGGCCCAGTCTGCAACACAAAAGCAGAATCCAGTATCCAATGGGTGTTGCTTTTCAGTGCAGCTAGCTGAGGCCTTCACTGATGTTTATTGATTAATAGAAGTTGGTATTAAATTAGGCAAAGGCCCACTGATGTTCTTTTACATCATTTCTCAAAATAGCTTAAGGGCTCAGAAAATGCCTTAGGCATAAAAGGCAATTTAATGTTTTTTTGGTATCGTCATTTGATTTTTAGATTTAATTTTTAACGTACTCAGAGCACATTAAAATATAGCTGGATTCTCTGGAGCCAAAGCAATGATCAGCTGTAAACAGTTGGAAAATCTGATTGCTTAATGGAATATGAGCAAATGTTATGTGTTTATGTTAACAATTATACATGCAGCTTTTGATTATTAGCAGGGTAAAACATGCTAAAAAGAAAAGAGAAATATATATTTTTAGAAATAGTGCAACAGAATTACATGTTGCCGTGTATGGTTGGACATGTAGTTCCTCAGCACAGAATAGTTAATTGAGAAATGTTAGCAGAAACCTCATAATATTTTTTTAAAAATATACTAGACTTATGCAACAAAAAGCTTTCCAGATTATAAAACTTTTAGAGGAAGATTCTCATGTTTGATTTAAAAATGTCAGGCTGAAATTCTAGACACTGATAAATAAAGCCTCTGGCAATTGAATAATATCAAGAATTTTACCCAGCTGTAGTACATTTTTCTTCTGATAACAGCCAGGTATTATCTGGTGCGATACACAAGGGTTATAAAGAGATGATGCCAAGATAACACCTTTTTAAAATGTCATATCAACACTCAGAGCAGGCATATTTCTTAATTTTGCTAAGATGCAAATCAGGAGTGATTTCCTCACACACATACAGGCTGTAAATTATTTCCTATGTTTCATTGCCTGCATGACTGGACAGGCACCCTTTAAGAATCCAGACATGGCCATTATAACAGTAGAGGAATTAAGCTGTCGTGAATGAAAGCCAATGTACATGTCCCAGGATAATGTTGCGGGAACCAATGTGAGTCAGTCACTGGGACCAGAGGTTTGTTCTCCCCAAGCTTTCAGACTAATGCTGGAGCCCATCCTCAGGGAACGTCTCAACCTGCAGGATGGATGCACCGGCCTGTGGTTCTACGTTGAGAAGTTCTAAGGATGGGCTCCAGCACAAGTCTGGAAGCTTGGAAGAACAAGCCTCTGGTCCCAGTGACCAACCCAGATTGAATTGAGCTACACCCATACCGTTTTACAAACACCCATTTTGAACTTGAGAAGAAATAAAATGCTTAACGAGGGGGCAGGTGTGCCATTTTAAAATGCTTCATTTGTTTATCAAGGCAACACTGAGTCTGAAACAAGAGATATATAAACAGCCATAGGGCTGCATTAACAGTATCTCACTTATCAGTTGTATGCTCTGTTTCACGATGCATCATTCGGTTCTCCCACAAAATATAGAATCCGGCCAGGTGACAGCTTCAGTCAAACAAGTGTTTGATTCCAGTGAGAGTAAGACTACTTTTTTTTTTCCTGACTCTCGTTTCTGGTTGGTAGCAGGAAGATGCATTAGCACAGCAGGCTTTTGAAGAAGCTCGGAGAAGAACTCGAGAATTTGAAGACAGAGATAGGTCTCATCGGGAGGAAATGGAGGTGAGAGTCTCACAGCTGCTGTCAGTTACTGGTTAGTACTCTACCAAACATCTCAATTTTTTTTTTTTTTTTACAATGTTTGATATTTCAGTGTTGTGATTTTGAGATCTGTTGTTTAAGTGAAGATTAGCGCATAAATTTATTTTAAAATGTGAATCCATCTATTAAAACAAGTTTTTAACATGGAATATTGCTGATCTCATAGTCCCAAGGTTAGTTAATTGTTTGAATTCTATTTTGAATTATTTGTGGCATGGTTAATTCCTGATGTCTGCTATAGTATTCTGTGACGCACAAGGGACAGCATACTGTAGAATTCTCCATTGAATTATATATCTGCAATATTTAATGACAAAACTATCTTTGGTGACATTTGAACAAATAACAAATATTTTAATGTACAGGTAGTCCTCGAATAATGACCACAGTTGAACCTAAAATTTCTGTTACTAACTGAAAGATTTCTTAAGTGAATTTTGCCCTACTTTACTGTCTTTTTTACCACCATTGTTAAGTGAATCATGGCATTTGTTAAGTTAGTAACACGGTTATTAAGTGAATCCAACTTCCCTATTGACTTTGCTTGCAAGAAGTTCTCAAAAGTTGATCCCATGACCCTAGGACAGTGCAACAGTCATAAATATGAACCCGTTGCCAAGCCCTTGGAGATGCTACAATGGTCATAAGGGTGAAAAACAGTCCTATCTCACTTTTTTTCAGTGCCACTGTAACTTTGAACGGTCACTAAACAAACTGTAAGTCAAGGTCTACCTGTATTTACAATTCCTTGATTTTTCTGCTGGCACAAGCAACTTAAAAGGGCAGATGGGATGTGTGTAAGAGAAACATATAAGATAGGGGTGTGTATAAAATGGGGGAAACTTTGTTTCAACCCCAGAATAAAACTGTTGTGCTCTAGATCAGAGGTGTCCAACCGTGGCAGCTTTAAGCCTGGAGGACTTTAACTTCCAGAAATTCTGGGAGTTGAAGTCCTCCAGGCTTAAAGTTGCCCTGGTTGGAGACCCCTGCTCTAGACTTAGGACAGAACTAAGGCCCCAAATGCTTTGCTTCCTCTGGGTTTCCAGATGGGGAAGTAGAGAGAGAGACTCCTGCATTTTATGTTCTCACTTCTTGCTCCCAGCATGATTCCTTCCATCCGTGTGCCCACCCCATTTTCTCAGGACTATTACTTCCCACCCACCCACCCTTCAACTCCCCTCACTGCAGGCCTGCCTTCCCCTGTCCTCAACTATTCCTCCTCTTCCCCTCCTCACAAATAGTCCCATTTCATTGCACGTACACATCAGGATATCTGAAGGGTACATGTTTCTGTTTGAGCATGAAACTATCTGAAACTAGCTCTTTGGGCCAAAAACAATTCGTGCACAGAAGTAACTTTCAAGCAGCATTTTCTGGCAATTTTAAGATATGTGGACTACAGCTCCCAGAATTCCCCAGCCAGCACGTTGGCTGAGGAATTCTAGGAGTTGACGTCCACATGTTGTAGAGTTTCTAAGGTTGAGAAACATTTTCCTAAAAACCGACTCAGGTGTTTTGATTCCTGAACCCCAGCAGTTTTTTCATAGTTAATATAAACGTCAGGATATTTTGTTGTTGCAAATATATTTAAGAAAAAAAAGATGTAACCATTCTCCCAAAAGTAGATCTGATCATTCTCCAAAAAAAAATGCCCTCCAAAAAAGTAAAAGAGAACTGATTGTTCTCTCCCACTGAGAACAAAAAAGCTTA
This sequence comes from Notechis scutatus, assembly GCF_049901735.1. NCBI lineage: Eukaryota > Metazoa > Chordata > Lepidosauria > Squamata > Elapidae > Notechis > Notechis scutatus. Next base: position 18,832,525 of record NC_142017.1, read on the forward strand.
AATCTTGAAGTTTATATATAGAATTTGGTTTCAGAAACCATAAGACACCATTCCTTTCCTGCTGCAATGAAAGATGGGAACAGGATGGAGACACACAGTGGAATAATCCCACTTGGCTTTGATGAGGGGCTTAGTGATTCAGTGCAGTGGTGAAAATGTTTGCAGAATGTATGGAAGATCTGTGTATAATTCACCATCCCCATCGTCTTTGCTAAACCGTTAAAAAATCCCTCCAAGTAGTAGTTCAGTTCACTAATTTTTTATATACATGCATATAATGCCTCACCACCTTGTCCTGTCAGCGAAATTGGGTCACCCGCGTAAGGGAACTAATTTTACAGCCTCTTTTGTGGCTGTCGCTAAGTGAATCACCATGGTTGTTAAGCAAACGCTGCTATCATCAAGCAAACCAGTAGTTTGCTAAGAGTTTTGCCAAAAACTGAAATTAAATGCCAGTTTTCCACAAAAACATCGACAGACAGTTGTATGACGGGGATGCTGCAAATGGTCATAAGTGGGCCTAATTGCTGAGCAACAGCGTGTAGTCATGTGCTAAGTACACCCAGGGAGGTCCATCGTAACTTTGAACGGTCGCTAAGTGACTGGTTGTAACTCAAAGTCTAGGCTGTACTACTTTCATCATAAAGATACAGATAGTCATCGGGTTATGACTGGTTGGCCAGCGATCATTCAAAGTTACGATCACACTGAAGAGGGGGTCTTATGTCCAGACCTTGGAGTTGCAGCTGTCATATGACCAAGACCTTTTCCCTGTGGTCACATGACCATGATTCAGGTGCAACTGGCATGCAGTTGCGAAAGTTGCAGCATCCCAGGGTCATGCCAGCCTCCCACAAGCAAAGTCTATGGGGAAGCTGGCAGGAAGTCCCAAGTCACTCCCAGCCCCACCGCGTTTTCCGTAGTGCCCTCCTGTTTTACCTCCCATCTGCACCCCATAACTCTCTCACTTGCTGAATTCCTGCTTCTTCCCAAATCACAGTCGTGTGCAATCCTTGATTAATAACCCATGCAGCCCTTGCTGCCATTCTTTATGACCGCATTACTTAGCGATGGAAATTCTGGTTGTGACTGCTGTCATAACCCAAGGACTACCAGAACAATAACGTCATCTTGCAAATCCGAATGTATTTCCCCCTCTCCCTCTCTTTATCTACTAGAGACAGTCACGCTTGAGATGCTTTCTCAAATTACGTTTTTGTCCTGAACTCAGACTTTCTTTTATCTGTTATCTTTGGTTGCAGCTCTTCCTCCTGTCCCTCCAGATTATTCCCTCCGCCCATGACACAGTCTTGGGGATTGCCCACATATCTGAGTTATTTTTCTGTGAAGGCTTTGCTTGTCTTTTTGATTTGGGGGGTGGGGTTTGGTATGCTAATTTAAAGAGGGGGCATCTTGCCAAAAACCATCTGTACACCACAAGCAGAAGCCCTACACTAAATGCCGTTTGTTAGTTCCAGGATAAAAAGCCATCATTTAAAAGTAGGACCAGTTAAGCAGTTTTACCATTTTCATTTTCCTCAGTTTATGCATTTCAAATTCCACAATCACAGAATATTTGAAAAGATTCAAAAGGCTGCCTTGAATTTTAGCTCTGTCCTCAAGGATCATGCAGAAGACAAGGGCTGTTGTCTAAAACGGAAGTTTGAGCTGTCTGTTTTTCAGATTGCGAGGTTACTGGAGCACGTACAATTAGAATACTTAAAGATTAAAAGTCTCATTGTTACAAATGTACATATAGGATTGCTGCAAAGTCTGCACAAAAGTTTCTTTTATATTAAAAAAAAAACCCATGTGTAGTTTAAATTACTTTAATAGATACCACATTTGAGCTCAATAAAAAGGGAAATCCCTGCTCTCTTTGGTCCGCCACTCCTCAAAAGAGGCGCCAGCGCTTCGGAAGTCTTCATCCAACTCTTAGCAGCATATGAAAATGATCACAGATTGTATTCTTTATTTATACAATTTCTTCCCTGTAAAAGATTTTTATTTGCTTTAAGTCTTCTTCTGCATGTGCAAAAACTTAAGAACTCTTCTTTCCTAAAACATCCGCAGGGTCCTTATTTTAGCCTTCAGAACTGTCTTCAGTTTTGAAGGCTAGGAATGAATGTCGTTCTTAGACACATCGTAGCTACCCCAGAGTGACACTTGCTTAAATGAAAGACTTCATTAATATTCCCATAAGCAACATTTATATGCACATCAAATGCGTCGTTTTAGCAAAGTCAAGTTCGAGAATAAGATATAAAACAGAGAAAGAGAATATTTAACCAATTTAAACATAATTTGAAAAAGAAAACCTTTTCTAATTTTGGCTCAGCAATTAAAAACAGTTTTATTGGACAATTAAATGATCTATACCTTATCGAAACCTCAATAACATTTTTTGGGGGGGGGGGGAAGAGATGCTATTTTTAGCACAAGACGTTGCCATTAAATATACCACTGGATTTTAAGAGAAGCCATCTTCTGGAAATAACTCTTAATAAATCAGAATTGCAGTGATCTTTAAAGCAAGTAAGAGAAAGTTCTAAAAGCTTCCTACACAAGCAGTAGCAGACTTTGAAATGAAAAGGAACAGCGGCAGTTGGAAGACAGGAGCTAGAGTTGTAGTCACAGCCAGGAGACAAAAGATTCATGTGGATTGATGCTGCATACCATGTGGAAACATCTGGAAAATATTACCTACAAAATGTCTTTTTACGTATGGAAAGTAAAGTGTGTTTTCCTGTCTGACTATTTTAAAGTCTTAATGATGTTTCAGAGTAAAGAAATGCATGCAATGTAACATTTAATGAATGCCTTTTTACAGTGGTTATTATCACCTTAATTTTCATGCAACTGGGAACCTAATGCTTTTATTAGAATTTAAAGTACACTTTCCCTAGCTTATTACTCTTCCTTATTGACCGGAGAAGCAAAGCAAGCACTCCCAACGTAGGCATCTGAGCGTATATCGTCTTAATGCCGGTCCTTGTACTATTTGTTCTTATCTCCCCATGGGCAATGTGCTGCAGAAGCTAAGATAGATAAAGCTGCCTGCTTCGCTTATCCCATTTGTGCAACACAGCAAGACATATAAATCAGTTGAAATAAGAACATCACAAGGATTTTGTTTGCTGGATACATTTTAATACCCCCAACAAGAGATTGCTATTGTGCTGTTGTTGTTGCTATTCTTGTAGTAGCTTTGTCTCACCACAAGTCCTACCACATAATGGGGATTTTACAAAAGATGCTGTTTTGCCTTGTGGGAAGACAAATATACTTGGATTAAGCTTGCAAAAAATACATGTATCAACCTTTTACAGCACTGTAGAAATTAGAATTCTGCTTAGTTCAAGCAGTTCTGTATTGAAGCAAGAATCCTCTGTGTGGTAAGCTTTTAAATTGTGTAGTCTAGAGGCAAGAAAAATGTTGCCTTGACTATAAATATAAGAAAAATATTATGTCTTACTCTTTGGTTGATGGGTTTCTATAGAAAACAGGGAAGGGGAAGTGACATTTAATATCAAGCTATATGGTCATGGAAAAAATTGCTTTGCATGTTTTGAAATACTGAACTCAACATTTAATTGAGGCTCTGATAGCATTTGTTTATTTAAGAGACGTTTAGCCTGTTTTTCAGGACACCAAGTCTTACCAAAGAAGCTTGTAAGATTATAAGAAAATACAATTACAGTAAAAACCAAAAGCTTTTCCTTGAAAAAGTAACATGAAACTCTAAGCTATGGGCAATTTCTCAACTGAAAACTGAATCCTTGGCACATTAATTCATTTTTCTCAGCTGGACAAATCTTTATATGCCTTTTGAAAGTCTATTGCAGGTCTTAGCGTCTTCAGGATTTTTTTTCTATTAGGAAAAAAATGCTTTTATTTGAAAAAGACAGTTCACGTTAATAGTGATGCTATAAATATATAATCACTATTGATCCCTGTCAGTCAGGGATTCACTGTTGCTCAGCCCTTTTTAACCTGCATTGACTGAACAAAATGATATACTGTATAACAGGATTGCTTGACTTGCAAATATTATTTGCTCTCTGCTACATACAACACAGATTCTAAGCAAAAAGAAAGCGGTTTTCTTAGCAGTTAAATCTTGTAGCTGCCTTGCTACTGGTTTATTTCGCTGGTGTTTTCACATTGCAGTCCAATGTCTTCTTCAGAAAAATGGCCATAAATATTTCTGTGGACATTAAAATAACTCTTCCGATTGTTGTGTTTTTTTCTCTCTTTTAAACTCACAAATCAGAACCTAATTCTGAAGTATAAGGGAGAAGGCACTTTCGACAGTCAATATTGAGTATGCATAGATGTGCAGAGGGTATATCTAATTTAGGTGACCTTGTCTTCCTTTGAAAAGGGGAAAAAAGATTTATGTTAACATTTAACATCATATCTATTATTTGCTTGTTGGCTTGCATTATACGCACCAGATGTGAAAGGAACAACCAATCTTCCATTTATTAATGTTGTAGTACAGGCTTGGCCATTTTTAACATACTATCAAAGATATTCATTCACATGCAAACTGAGAACATATTTCTGCCTTTCCTGGGTTGTGGCAGTAAATTTTAGAACCCCCTTTAGAATGCAATTTGTACAAGAAAAGATTAGAACCCAGAGACCCCCTTAAGGATTTCCTGGTCTTTTCAGTTCTAAGCTGAATTTCGACCAGCCAGACCATAAGAGAATCATTGTCTGGAAAGATTATTATGGGATGACTCCTTAGCCATCAACTTGGTTAATTGAAAATGGTGAACTATTGGCACTTTTCAGGGTGTTCTTGAGTAAGCAAGGAGCTGTATATAGGTTGATGTTTAATAACAACGATGGTGATAATGATACAGTAACTTTTTTAAAGTAAGCTTTAAGATACAGGCTGGTAATTGTCTTTGCCATAAAAACTGATATAGTAATACCTAGATTGCCTAGGTTCACTTGAGATAGATAGATAGATAGATAGATAGATAGATAGATAGATAGATGATAGATAGATAGTCGTTAAATGAATCACTGCAGTAACAGGGTTATTAAGTGAATCTGGCTTCCCCATTAAATTTGCTTGTCAGAAGAATCTCAGAAGAGGATCACATGGTCCCAGGATGCAGCAACTGTCATAAATATGATCCGGTTGCCAAGCATCCAAATTTTGATCACATGACCGCAGGAATGGCTGCACCGGTCGTAAGTCTGAAAAATGGTCATAAGTGATTTTTTTTCTGTGCCATTGTAACTTCGAATGGTCACTCAATGAATGGTTGTAAGGCTGTCATTAAATATTCTCTTTTCAAAGGTGGCAATAAAACAAGAGGATTATAGCGTCTCATCATGGTAACAGAAGAAGATGGAGGCTTTGAAGTGGAAAATTCCAACGTTAGGAAAGTCCGGAGTTAGTGGAGACTAAATCGGGGTGAAAGTGAAAAAGCAGATCTCTGGCACAAAAGTTTTCTTGCCCGGGCTACCTAACTCTGTAAAATATAGGAACCGTCTCTGCAAAAGAAGAGAAGAGATGCCTAGATAAACATGTAAATCTAGAACTGGGTATTTTAAAACCTTCCGTTTTGGGCACTGACTCAGCATTGTGAGCCCAAGACCATCCATCATTCTGCTTTTGGTTTGTTAGTTGTCCTGGTGGCGGTTTCAAATGTCATCTTAAACATTTTGAATTGATTTTCGACATTCTATTATCTCTGATTTCTGTTCCATCCCTTCTTTTTGTCCCCTTGGTCTCATCTAGGCAAGAAGACAACAAGACCCTAGTCCTGGATCAAACCTGGGAAGTGGTGATGATCTCAAACTGCGTTGAGAGGCAGTGCTGCGCTTTTTAAACTTGGCAAATTATGGAATAAAAAGACCAGAAACTGTGATGACTGCATATATATATATATATATACATACATACATATAGATATATATATATATATGGATATCTAACCTTTTCCCTGATCTGCGGCAGCCAAAGTATCATGTCCTGCCATGGTTTGCACTATGTTTGTGTTGCATTACTTGTGTTCCTGTTCTTTATGCATGTCGCCAGTGGGAATTTGAGATTCTTGTTTTTCTATGCAAGCTTATGATTTCTTGGCACTATTTTAGCAAAGAGAGAACTTTACGCAGCCATAAAAACGTTCCTCAGCTGACACTTGTTCATTTCAGGATGGGTCCGAATAAATTTTTGTGAGTTCTTTAAAAACCAAAACTTTCTAAACTAATTTTATATGAGATGTTGGAAATTTGTCATAGTGTTCTTGCTTTTGACACACACTCTTTGTCGTTGTCTCTTTTTGCACTTTTTTATCAACTTGCAAAAGACTTTACCCTTTTACATTATGCAGCCTGAACCAAGTAACACAAGTGTTTGTTGATTTACTGAATTACATGGTTTTATTTTTAAAAGTACCTTAGCATCCTATTATTTTAGTTTACATTTCCAGTGGCAAAATGTTTAAAGGAATCTTAACCTGTCAGCACCTTCTGCTGTAAATTGAATTCTGAGATTGTTCTTCTGAAATCAAGATGTTTAAGCAATGGTTCAGTGTGTACAAAATCTCATGCTGGTTTCAAGATTCCTTTGTGTGTGTGTGTGTGTGTGTGTGTGTGTGCGTGTGTTTATTTTCCATTGATTCAATATTTTCCAATGGGATTAAGCTTTTGGGTAACATTAATCATATTCACTTTGCCCTTCTTCCATTTATTGCTCAAGAAGTATTCTCTGCTTTATGTTGTATCTAGTAGTTTTGCTCTGTTTATCTAAGCAATCCACTTGAACTACCTACCTGCAATATTCATTTAGACTTTTAGAGGGAGTAGATAATGGTCATTGGCAGAAGAGTGGATACTCCTTTTAGGTTGAACCACGGTTGTCTGGTTTTCAGTTTTTTTCAGTCTGCCATCCACATAAAAGCCAAGGCAAAATGCAAGGGCAGGATTTTGCCTGCTTACATTTTGCAACATTAACGTGCCTCCTTGGTCTTTCAATAGTTTTAGTCAACAAATAAAGGGCCTATTTTGTTCATAATTGGGTAATGCAGCAGTTGATGTTTCTCATTAATTTTGGAACCCTGTCCCGCTCCTCAGAAAGCCCATCAAACACCCTCCAAGGACTTTAGAGCATGAATGAGCGGGCAAGAAGGTAAGCTAGCCAAGATGTCCATTGGCCACAAACTAGGAATCTGAGGTCTTCCTACTTCAGGTCTTCCTGCTTTTTAAAAATTGACATGGCACCACTCCAAATTGTGTATGTTGGTTGGGCAGATGAATGCTGTGACCAGCTATGGGTCCAATCAGTAACTCAGCATACAAATGCTACTCTTCCTGGGGGAAGTCAAGGAGAGTTATGTCAAAAAAAAAACAAACCAACAACTTGGTGCTCGTTCTAAGATCTCTTACAGGGTTCGGAGGGTGAGGTGGTGGCCAGGGAGGTAGAGCCCAAATAAACCCACAGGATGGGAGGCAGCAGGATCCAAGTCAGAAAGGCTGGTGGCCTTTGCAGCAAGGAAAGGAATCAACTCCAAAGAAATGGCCTTTGCAGCTACAACCACCCCCTGACAGATTTCTCCAAGCTGGTTGTTAAGGCTACACGTCATTTGAACCTCAGGATTTTAAAGTTCTACTTACTAACTTTAATAATGATATAACTGCAATCATCTCATCTAACTATTTCTTATCAGTTATTTTTTTTGTTTGCATTTATATTTCTACTGTTTTGTATATAATCCTCTTCTCCAAAATATTCTACTGATCCCAGAAGAATGAATAAGATGCATTATTATTATTATTTTTTAAATAATGGGAGCTGAATTAGAAACAACTGCAGATTTATGTTAATAGCTGGTGAAATTCCCCGTATGTGGCAACCCTGGATTTTATCTTTACTCTAAACGGTTGATTGTTGGTACTGTTCCCAGATAGATCTCTAAGCAGATCATTGTCACACTTCCTTTTATTAATTTTGATACTTTTTTTTTCAGTGTTTTTTATATTTTCCTTAAGAAATAATGCTTCAACGAGTTTCTAGCTGCTGTTATCATCCATAATGTTCTGTTCCCTTTTATTTGCAAATAGCATGATGTTACCTGGTTGTTTCCAATATGGTTTGAGGGAGGGAAAAAAAACCTTAGGTATGCAAACTATATTATTGCATATTAACCTTTGTATGTAAATATTGTTATCCTGTTCCTTAGAACCATGCTACTTATGGTCAGTTCCATTGATCACATTGGTTTAATAAGGTGGGATATATAACGGGGATTTGCCATACTTTCAGGCAGTTCATGATAGAATCAATTAAATCAAGACACCTAAAATTGATCATAGTTTTCAATTTCCAATTGTTTAGATAATAAAGTAAATTATGAAAAACATCACAATTTTGCAGTCTAATTTCTCCTTGACCTGAAGTTCATTTTTTAATTCGGATTACACATGAAGCTATGGTTAATTCGGAATTTTCTGATTTAATGCCTTGTGATGCAAAGGTTTATTAAACCAAGGTATGATTGTCAGAAGAGGCCGCTATATCTTAATGCTGGCATTAAGATCAACAAGTGTTTTCCTTCGCTATTTTGTGCAAGCCTATTGAACTTAAACATTAAGTTATTGATGCAATTTGATATTTTCATAATTTCTATTTAAACAGAAGTTGCATCATCTTCATAGAACATCTTTTAAGAGTTGCCTTAAAGCATCAACATTGCTTTTGCTGTCTTTTTCTCTGTCATGTTCATAATAAACTTCTGTGTAGTGAAACCAAGTGGCTGTTTATTTCTTTGTAACCATATTCTGAAGCAATGCAGGCAGTCATAAGATCTGGGAACAGAGGACTGGCTGACTTTTAAAAAAAGAAATATTGGGCAAATTATTACTTTTCTAAGCAATATTCCCGAAGTGTGGTCATTATTTTGTTTCTTTTTGGATAGATTTCTTAGTATAAAGTTGAAAAATTAGAAATGTCAGTTTTTGCTTAAGTCATCCATAATACCTCATAGTATTTTTCCCCCCATTGGTTTCTGGAACATAGAGAAATTAGTTCTGAAATTCATTTCCAAAACTAAACATCAGTTCAATGAAACTTTTCCAATGCATGTTTTCCCAAAAAAGTTTTCAATACCTACTGTTTAAATTTTTAAAATGTAATATAATTTAAACTATTTGGTCTCTTAAGGTTTAATTAAAATACTTCTCTTGCAAGCTCAATAGAAAGCTATTGTTAAAACAGACCAGAGAATACAAACACTGAGTGTTTTCCAGAGCTGTTATACAACCAATTATCACATTAAACAAGAGGAAAACCTTCTACGCACCAATTCCACCCACGCTTTTTACAATTTTGTAAACAACAAAAGACTCAAGGTCCATCCCACCCTGAAAGGACAAGACTGCAACGATGACACCATTAAAACCAACATCTTTAACACATTCTTTGGCTCAGTATTTGTAAACAGCAATGGATCAAGCCCAGTACTTCCTAGTCAAACCACAGACAACTACAATGATCTAATACATATCGATTTTACAGAAGACAATGTTGAAAAAGCACTGCGCAATCTAAAACCATCCCTATCTATTGGACCGGACGGAATATGTGCCTACTTCTTAAAAAGCTATCCACTGCCATAGCAGAACCTCTAAGCATAATCTTTGAAAAATCTTTCAGGACCAGCTCCTTGCCTAACCTAAGGTCACAAGCCATGGTCATCCCCATCTTCAAAAAGGGAGACCCCAGCCTAGTTGAAAATTACAGACCAATCTCTAATGATCTAAGTGCTAGAGCCCACTGTAACTACATAGCCAAAAGGCATAAGAGTTGTTAACCTAATCCTATGTAGCTTTTTCTCTGGTAATATCACGCTACTAACTAGAGCGTACAAAACATTTGCTAGACCAATACTTGAATACAGCTCATCAGTCTGGAACCCACATTACGTATCTGATATTAACATCGTTGAGAAAGTCCAGAAGTATTTCACAAGAAGAGTTCTCCACTCCTCTACTCGTTGCAGAATACCTTATGCCACCAGACTTGAAATTCTAGACCTAGAAAACCTTGAATTACGCCGTCTTCGGTCTGATGTAAGTATGGTATATAAAATCATACATTGCAATGACTTACCTGACAATGAATAATTCAGCTTCAACCATAACAACACAAGAGCACACAAAGATACAAACTCAAGGTTAATCACACCAAACTTGATTTCAGGAAATACAACTTCAGCAACAGAGTGGTCAATGTCTGGAATACTCTACCTGACTGTGGTTTCTTCCCCAAACCTCCAAAACTTTAACCTCAGACTGTCTACTATTGACCTCACTCCCTTCCTAAGAGGCCTGTAGGGGGCATGCATAAGCGCACCAGTCATGCCTACCGTCCCTGTCCTATTGTTTCTTTTGTTTTTCTTATATGGTACCCATTTCATGTATTCATAATTATGTATATACTTATACCTATTATCTTGTAAGCGATTGACAAATCAAATTTTTAAAAAAAAATGACTGAGAAAGCCTCCTTCCAGTGGCTCTGCCTTGGCCCAGGATATGCAAAATAGCAAGCAGAAGAGGCTCCAAGATTGTCGAAATAGGGTTCAAACTAACAATGATGGAACTACAGGTAGTCCTCGGCTTACGGCCACAGCTGAGCCCAGAATTGATGCTGCAAAAGTGAGACATTTTGTGAAGTGAGTTTTGCCCCATTTTACGACTTCTTGCCACATCTGTTCAGTGATTCCCTTAACAGATGTGGTAAGAATAGTCGTAAAATGGGGCGAAACTCACTTAACAAATGTCTCACTTTTTCAGTTAGTCAAAACAGTCGTTAAGTGAATCTGGCTTCCCCATTCCCCACCCCCCAGGACACTGCAAGCATAAATGTGAGTCAATTGTCAAGCACAGCCAAATGGAAAAAAAAAACGTGACCCTGGGGAATGCTGCAATGGTCACAGGTGTGATAAAATGGTCACTTTTTTTCAGTGCCGTTGTAACTTCGAAACGGTCACTAAGCAAGCTGTTGTAAGTTGAGGACTACCTGTCCTCAACAGTCTGCCTTTGTCAAGTGTAATTGTGGTACATGCCAAGAGCAGTTCACGGACACACCTGTGATTTTCTTCTGGGTTGTGACCCAATGCTAGATATGCATCGGTCCTCCAGCGCAGCAAAAGGTAGAAGTTTTGCCTTGCTGGATTTGTGGTCTGAATGCTTTCGAGCCTCTCCCACTGACACCCTTTCATCCCAAAATGGCTGGCTGGGGGGGGAAATCCGTGATCTGTTGGGAACAATAAAACCAGGTGGGGTGGATTGCAGAGAGGAAGCAGGTGCAAAGTTTTAAACCTCTCAGAAATGGTTTGAATGGAGAATTGTACACACAGCTGCTTCCCCTTATTTCCTTGCAATATAATACAGTTCGCATCCCAATAATGTAAACTATTCATGTGTTCTCTGCTGCTTTTTCTTTTTTTTATGGCAGTAACTGTCAAAAACCAGCCGAGAGCAGGCAGGCGAGTATTTAAAAATGCATTTAGTGAGAGCAAAGGACCAAACTTTTATTAATCTGCACAGAACGGCAAGGAAAAAAATATTCTAGGGCCGCCGCCCCCTCCTCTTTGGCGAGGGAAGATATTGCTGAGCATAATCGCTTAATTCGCGAGTGAGGGAACGCAGGCAGTCCTCAAGTTGCAGCCATTTCTTTACCGGCCATTCAAACTTAAAATGGCACTGAAAAAAAAAGGGGATTTACTATCCATTTTTTTAACACTTAACAACTGTTGCAGCAACTGCCATGTGTTTGTGACAATTACAGTCACACACGGGTTAAATGATCACCTTTCGTGACCTGACAAAGTCAACGGGGGAAGCTAGATTCACTTAACAACCGAGTTACTAACTTAACTGCTGTGATTCACAACTCTGGCAACAAACGTTGTAAAATGGGGCAAAGCTCACTTATTGGGAATAGTGGGAACTTTAGGGGCCAATTATGGTCATAATTGTGAACTACTTGTAATGCTCATAAAGTTTCAGGGCTGACAGGAGCCACAGCTCCATGCAACTTAATGAATTCTTGTCTTTTGTTTTAAAACATGCTTAAAAACGTTACCGGCAATCTCGCCAACCAATCTGTAATTTATTTTCCTTCTCTCTACAAATCAAAACTATTGATTTATTGTTTGCATGTTCTACCACTCTACTTTCCAAGTCTTGGCTGTTTGCGCTTACAAAAAAAGAACAACGCATACGTGCTAAAAGAATATCATCAGTCTTAAGCAATTGAAAGAATAACCAAGGGAAAATCCATATATATACCAGGGATGGCTCACCTTTTCATCGTCGCATGCCGAAAGTGCCTGTGCCCAAATGCAATGCGTGCGCAACCCACTTCCGGCATGCATGCCATAGGTTTGCCATCACGGCCATATACACTACATTGTTTATGGGAGGATTTCCACACCATCACACCCAGCGTCAAAGACATTGTAGATTCCCACAACCCTACCAAATTAGTATTGTGTAGAATTTTGAAAATACTTTTTGAAAATGTTCCTGCTGTCTGCAAACGCCTTTCCCTCCAATCCGGAGGTTTTCCTAAAACTAGCAAAAAGGCAAATAAAATTGTAATCCACGAAGCCAAGGCCTTCGTGCTAAAAGTGCCTCAAGGGGTTCCCACAGAGCCTTTAAAGTCAGGATAGCTTCAGGGATCGGTCAGATGACCGTGTGAGGCTGGGTGTGGTCCCCAAGACAGTTCCAGGAATAAACGATGCTATGTGGGGAAAAATGTGTTCTTCACACACAAGTCCTTGCTTTCCACAGAGCATTTCCTGAAGGATTCCTTTGATGCCCCACAGAAGGGCGCTTGCGTTTGTATTAAACTGGCGTCGTTTGCTGAGAATATCTCCAGGCAGCAGAAGACCTCAATCCTAGAAGTATTTTAGCCTGGCCAAGCTACCAATGAGGCTGCAAACTATGTATAAAGCCAGGAACAGCCCCCTGAAACCTAGGACAGTTGTGGGAATTGCCATCGAATTATCAATGCATCTCAAAAGACTCTTTGAGTTGGAGAAAGCCGAGCTGATGGATTTATTTTATCCAGATGTGCCCAAATCTTTCTTAAGCAGAAGTTCTCGCGTTCAACTTTTTGAAGGAAGGGAATGCTCAAAGCCCTGTGTCAGACCTGCCCCGGCCTGTTCCCTTAGGAAAGAGAGACCCTTGATCAGGGATGGGATTCTACCGGTTCAGACTGGTTCTACAGAACCGGTTGTTATGATTCTGTGCAGTTCGGAGAACCGGCAAATGGTGTCCCTGGCTGGCCCTGCCCCTCTCCACTCACCCCTCCCCTCCCACTCAGCCCTTATCATGCATGCACAACGTGGCTGACTGCATTCTCCCCGCCCAGTCACTCCTTATGGTTTTCCCCCTCCCGATGATCAGTTGTACTGTGTCAAGCCTGAAATTGACATATGTGTAGCCATTTTAGTTAGCCTTAGTATATATTCTTTTTCTTACTTTCTCTGTGGCAGTCATGGGGGAAGTGTTTCGGGTTTGCCACATTCCTAAGTGGGGAGGAGTGGAAATAGAGTTGTTTTAGCTGGGTGATTCTTCTTCCCGTGGGAAAGCTGTCCGTGCTTAGGGCCCCTTGAGGTGGAGATTTATGACATCAAGCAACGTTGTATTACTTCTATGGGAGAATGTGACTTTTGGGGATTGTTTCTAACTAATAATATTGCGAGGTAGTTCCGGGTTGTGTCAGAGCCGGAATTACCATGGGCTTTGCCAATTTGATGCTTTCCTAAATAAAAGAATTTGCCTTGGGAGATGGACTCCCATCCCTTCTTTTTAAATGGATTTCATCTTTTGGAAACCTGGCATTCCGATGATCGGCTGTGCCGGGATCCCCTTTGCTGGCTTCTCTGAGGCCCAGGAGGCAAAAAGGGCCACACAGGGGGAACGGATGGTGGTGGTGGGGGCTGTGTGCCCAACCTGAGCTCTGTTTTTTGCCTTCTTAGGCCCAGAGAAGCCTTCTGGGAGCAAAAATGCCCCCCCCCCCCAAGGAGGCTTCCCTGAGGCCCAGAAGGCAAAAAAATGGGGGGGGGCTGCCAAAAAAAGAGAAGAAGCCACGCCCACCCAGTCACATGGCCACGCCCAGCTAGCCATGCCCATCTTGCCACGCCCATAGAACTGGTTGTTAAAACATTTGAATCCCACCCCTGCCCTTGTCTCCATTCAGGCCAGAACGGAATTTCCCCGTGTGAAAATATACAACCTTTTTCTGTCGATCTATCCCACTCCTTGTGGGATAGATGCCCTCCCACGAGCCATCCCATGAACTGGGGTCAAGGGGCCTTGGGAATGTCTGGGGTTTTGGCGCAATCGACATTCCCTCTAACAGCGCCTCCGGCATTTCGGTCTCCTCGAAGGCTGGCACGAACTGGTTCAAAGCATCCCTGGTCTTCCTCAACTGTCATTTCCCCCCTCTTGATTTCCCATCACATACTAACACAGGTTTATAGCTCATTTATTCATCCCTCCCAGGCTCCCTCCCCTCCCCCCCAGTCTTTGATGGCAGGATGCCAGCAAGGCGCCAAGCCGAAGAGGGCAGACCTGACATTCTGCGGGATTGATAACAGAATAACAAGAGTTGAAAGGAACCTTGGAGGTCTTCTAGTCCAACCCCCTGCTGAAGCAGGAGACACTAAACCATTCCACGCAAATGGATGCCCAACTTCTTAAAAACTTCCAGTGTTGGGAGCATCCACAACTTCTGAACACAAGTCATTCTACAGGTTAATTGTTCTCACTGTCGGGAAGTTTCTCCTTGATTTTAGGTTGCTTCTCTCCTTGGTGAGTTCCCATCCATTGTTTCTTATCTTTTATCATGCCCTTGTTGGAGTCCGATTCTGAGGGGGAGATTAGGCGGTTGATAGGGAGTGGGAGTGTGGATCCGGTGGCTGTGGAAGAAACGGGAAGGGCACAATCCAGCTGGGCATTCAGAGGAAGACCCAGGGCCATCCCCTCTTCATCCTAAGGCACGCAGGGAAGAATGGAGAAGGGAGCAACGTGACTTACAGAAGAGGAAAGGGCCCTGATCCCCTTCATTACCTTTGTCGAAGCTTATCTGGGTTTTGGTGTCCTCCCAACTGTGGGTGCTGTGTTATCTTTTGGAAGTCTGCAATTTGTCATCCTGGCCTGTCGTGTTAAGTACTTCAGCGTGGTTTGTGTTGGGTTTTTTTTATTTCTAATTATCTTTACTTTGGATTCGGACTGCATTTCTTCTCTTTGTAGACTGTTTTTGGAAGAGTTTGATCTCCATCCGAGGATACCTGGACACTGGGGACCAAGTTGGAGGCATTAAAGGGAATTTATTCTACTTTGGTGACTTTGTTATTTTTGTGCCACACCCCAGGTCATCACATCTTTCCTTCTGGTGCTTTGGAGAATAGGTCCTTCCTTGTGGCAGCCCTTCAAATATTGGACGACTGCTATCACATCACCTGAATATTGTTCGGGTATTTTCCCACGTCATTATAGTTGATTTTTTAAAGTTGTAGCAACGTTTCAGCAGAATCTCATCTGCCATCATCAGGCTTGTGTATTGTGTTCCTCTGTGGCTTCTGTATTGTGTTTGTCCACAGACGAACACAATACAGAAACCTGATGATGGCAGGTGAGATTCTGCTGAAATGTTGCTACAACTTTAAAACACAATTCACAATGACGTGGGAAAATACCCGAACAAAGCTGAATACCATACATGTAAGTACCCACGAAAACTTAAGAAAACATATATACACACACACGCACACACGTGTGCCTGTGTGTGTGTGTGTGTGAGAGAGAGAGAGAGAGAGAGAGAGAGAGAGAGAACAGGTCAGGGCTTCAAACAACATCCTCTTTACTTTCTGGACCTCCTCCTCCTGCGGCAGAGCCCCCTACCCCACCGTCTCCCTCCACCCCTTCTCTTGCCCCAAGCAGACAGGCAAGCCCACCTCCCTTTCCGAGGCTGAACCTCGGAGATGAGAATCAACTGAGCAAAAACTCCCTTTAGGTGCAGCCGGCCGTGGGCCTCTGATCTGACATGCAAGATGTATTATCAGTGAAGTTAGCTTGAAAAAAATCAGGCCTGGGGGTGGGTGGAAGCTGGAGGGGGGGGGCATCTGTTTCTAATGAGAGGTACAAATTTAGACCTAACTCGGCATGATTCACGGTATCTGGCACAGGCCAAGTTTTCGTACATTGATGCCATTGTAATGAGCCCAAATGGGGGAAGCATGTCAGGAGAATCCAGGGGGGGGGGAGGAGGTGGATGCTGAGAGCAACTGCTACTTTTTGTGGTTAACAGCCTCCCCCACCGCACCTCACCCCTTGCCCCAGGCTTAGGGGGAGTGACCTCATGTTCCTGCCATGCGCCTGTGCTCCTCCCTCTTTCTCAGCACAGCCACATCTGGGCAAGGCTTTTGGAAAGCCCCCACCTGCCCCCCCCCCCCTGGAAGAAACGATGAGTTTGGAAATGCCACAAACAGTCTGTCAAAGCTACTGAGCAGCCTAAGGGAGGGGGGCCCACCCACCCCAGTTGCCACAGGCTTGGCGGGTGGGACGGGGGGCTACCCGAAATGAAAACCAGGTTGGCGAAGGTGCGGCTACGCTCAGCCTGCTTAGGGCCATTCGGTCGGATTTCTCAGCTTAGTTTCGTTTAGTTGATTGTCATTGCATCTTGTACGATGAAAATTAAATGCCCTCTTCAGCGTACGTTACGACTATGAAAATAAAACACAAACACACACGTCCTTCGCCTTCTACACATTGAAAACCCCTGATATTGCACGCATGTTGCACTAGACGGTAGAATTCAATAGAGTTACTGCAGTGGTGGTATTCTACCGGTTTGGCCCGGTTCTACCGAGCCGGTAGCGCCAATGAGCAGTGGAGACAGAACCGGTTCTCTCCAACACTCTGCTGTTGGGCCTGCCCGCCCGCCCAGGCTCCCATACTAGCCTTTATGTCCGGCTTTTGAAGCGCAGCTGCTTTGCATGGCACGGCAAAATTGCTGCTGAAGCGACAGGAAGAGTGCAGGATTGCAGGAGGCGTGTTGAAAAGCCTCTGCGCCTGTGCAAAGTGCGTGTTTGGTGCGCACAGACATGCGAAATGTGTGCGCGTGCAAATTGCGCCCACTGAACCGGTGGTAAACATTTTTGAAATGCACCAGTGGACAGCTGTTTTTCAGCCTATTTGCCCTTGTTTTTATTGTCCTGTCCCATCTACCAGATGGTAAGAGTTGAAAAAAAGGATTCCCAGGATGAGATGGATCTTTGAGGGTGTCTTGAACTTTCTTAAGGCTATAAAGCTCTTCCAAAGAGGGGAGAGGGCAACCCATGATCCTCTGGGCAATGACGTTCACCCTCTGGAGTGCTGTCCTACCTGCCCCTGTGCAGTTGGCAAACCATACAGAGGTGCAGTAAGTTAAGATACTCTCTATGGTGCAGCAGTAGAAGGTTACCACCAACTTAACAACTGCAGTGATTGACTTAACAATCATGTTACTAGTTCGTTTACTTTACTTTATTGTCATTGCACTTCGTACAACAAAATTAAATACCATCTTCAGTGTACATTATGACTATGAAACTAAACACAAACACACATCCTTCGCATTGTATGTAATTGAATTGAAAACCCCTGATATTGCATTGATATTGCACTATATAGCAGAATTCAACAGAGCTACTGCCCTGGGATAGAAGCTGTTTTCCAGCCTATTTGTCCTTGTTTTTATTGTCCTGTACCGTCTGCCAGATGGTAATAGTTCAAAAAAAAAGGGTTCCCAGGATGAGATGGATCTTTGAGAATGTTTTGAACTTTCTTAAGGCAGCGGGAGCTATAAAGCTCTTCCAAAGAGGGGAGAGGGTAACCCATGATCCTCTGGGCAATGACGTTCACCCTCTGGGGTGCTGTCCTATCTGCCCCTGTGCAGTTGGCAAACCAGACACAGGAGCAGATAAGTGAGGGCCCCCTACCCACCCACCCAGCCTGGCTGCCCCAGGCTTCGGAGCTACCCGAAATGAAAACCAGGTTGGTAAAGCTGCGGCTGAGCTCAGCCTATTTAGGGCCATTTGGTCGGATTTCTCCGCTTAGCTTCCTTGCTCTGTGGTGGGCTCCCCCCCCTCAAAGGGATCACTTAACGGAGTGGGATCTATTCCGCTTTGCTCTTTTCCTTCATTCAGAAATGGGTTGGGGAGCCAAGAGCCGTGGGGTCCAGACCAGAGTTGGGTCTTTGGGGTGGGCTTGGCAAAATCGTGGGCTCTTCCCAGCAAGATTTATGAGAGTATGAGAGGGACTTTGCTTTGCTGGAGTAAGGAAGGAAGGAAGCAAGGAGGGAGAGAGGGAGGGAAGAAGACTCCTCAATATTTGGAGCAGCTTTCTCCCAACTGCAGCTCAACCACAGGCCCCATCGTCCTCAGCCCATCTGACTTCCTGCAGGAGGATCATCAGGTTCAGATGAATTGGCCAGGTGTGGTGAAGGTTGGCCCCAATAGATCATGCTTGGACAGCAGGACTTGGGGGCATAGTGCCTTCTCCTAAGAGGGCCCAGCTTCAGATATCCTTAGAAGAAAGCCACAGGGAGAGAAACTGGATGCATGGGAAAAGAATGATGGGAGCTTTAGTCTTGAACATCTGGAAGGTTCAGCAAATCAGGTTTTTTTTTTTTTTTTTTTTTAAAACTATGTTGCAGAGAAACCTGCTTATTTTCCCAGAACACTTTCCTTCTTTTAAATCTCTTCAGTCGGAATTCTGAACACGTTCTTTATTTCTCTTTGTATCCGCATTTCTTATATTTTATGGTCGATTCCTTGCTCACAAAGTGTGTAATTTTCTTTTCTTTTTCTTTTTCAGTGAGAAGGATTCTGCCCAGCCTGGTTTGTTTTTAAGTTCGGCTGTCCTCCTTTCTCCGTCCTTTCTCGCTTAGAAAGGAGCTCTCAAATCAACTTCCAGATGAAAAACACAAACAACTGATTTTAAGAAAAATCAACACCCTGGCAAAACCAAACAGGGTAATCATTTCGATTCAAACAATTGCAAGGTTCAGAAAGAAAATGATTTTGAAACGAGGAAATTGCCAGAAGTTGCCGGAAGTGAAACAAGTTATAGGCGGAAGGAAGGGAGGGAGGGATGGAGGAAAAGGGGAAGGGGACAGATGGGAGAAAAGAGAGAAGAAAAGAAGGGAGAATGAAGGGAAGAAGGACAGATGGAAGGGGGGAAGGAGAGAGGGAAGGATGGAGACTAATCAAGGAGAGAAACAACCTAGAACTAAAGATAAATTTCCTGACATAGACAAAACAAACAACGCCATAGAAAGCCAGATGGATAAAACCAACTACGATATTTATTGACCAGTTTTAAGAAGCTGCATTGACATGAACTCTACAGCTGTATTCCACAGCTGGCAGGAATTGTCCACAAGATGGAGCCAAAGGGGGGAAAAAAAAACTATATTGTGACTTTTCTTCTAGCACAATGTTCCCCCCATTCTGCTTCAACCGTCTGACTAGCACACCCAAGAAAAATAGGCACTCTCAAGCATTTTCAAATCCCCAAAGTAAAACTTTGACAGAAACTAGAAATTTGGAAGCGTAAGAGAATGATTAATTTACACAAGGAAGGCTTGTTAAAATGGAGAAGCAATTGCTATCACGTGAGCAATATTACTGCTTTGAATATTACTGTTATTATTATGATTACTATTTCTCAAAATTAATTGTATCCAGACAATACACTATTTATGTACACATTGAATTTTTTTACATTTAATGAAAACTTTTAAAATTATTATTTTTAAAATAACTTTACTGGACGCACCATTTCGGTACTGAAAAATGATAACCAGCTCTGAGGTTTTTGCCATACGATGCTGCATCGTGTTGGAAGAAATAGCCTCTTGGGTTCAGTTCCAAGTGGGGGAAAAGACAGTGAAAACATGGAAGCTGCTTGGAAAGATGCTTTATTGATGAACAGGATGGGTTCCTGGGCAGAAAAGGGAAGAAATGCTGAGAGTCCCTGGGTTTTATACCTTTTTTTGGCTTTGGACTTCCTGGGGCACAGGAAGAGTATCCTGACTGGTTGCTGTTAGAGGTCACAGCTAGCTTTGTAGGTTGTTTGTGCGCTAAGTTTGGTTGAAACTTGGTAGGTGGTTCAATGAAGGGCAATTATATGGCTCTGCCTGGAGGAGGTAGATCTTTGTTACGTAGAATAGACTGGTCCAGGCCTTAATGGCCCATTGACAAAAGGTGGGAGGGTTGAGTTTCTGCCTCTCTGAGTTTCTACTTCTCTTTTAGGGGAAATATTCTGCCTTTTTAGTATATCCTAAAATATTTCATTTTCCTAGAAGAGTGGGTTTTAACTTCCAACAGTAGTTAAACATTATTTTCCTTTTCTTCCCACCCATTGTTGTGGTTAGCCGGCAGCAGGTGCAGATGGCTGAGGAGAGCGAGGACTCAGAGGAGGAGCCAGGACCATTAGGGAGTGGACTGCTGCCTTCAGGGATTGTGGGGGCTGGCAGCAGCGATGAGGAGGTTCCCGAGGAGCCTGTGCCAAATGCGCGTGCGCACAGGATTGCTCACAGGAAAGAGCAGCTACAACAGCACCGGCGATTCAGGAGTAAGGCTGCAAGGTAATGGCCCCTCCCTCAAGAGGATAAAAGCCAAACGTTCTTTGCAGAAGGCAAAGACGTTTTGAAACTCCAGCCTCATGGACATTCCAGTATCCTGAATTTGTATTTGAAGATTCTTGTATTGCAAATCATTTCTTATCTGTTATCTTTTGGCAAGCCTCGCACAGTTTGGCAAGGCTTGTGCTTATCACAGCTAATTATTTTGTAAAAGCATCACAAGGTTTCTGTTCCTTTTGGATTGTGTTTGATTTGTTGGAAAAGGGCGTGGGTCAGAACACCCATAGAGATCATGCTGTCCAATTAAGAATCAGTCTTTTGTTTTGAGAACAGTTCCTTTCTTTGTCGGACACCTGCAGGAGTGACCTTGGTGGCTTCTTGGATCTATTCTTGGGTTGTCTGCATTCTTGGGCGAGTTCGTGGGCGAGTTGAATAGTGATAAATGTTCAAATGCCTGAGAAGACGACTTTCACACCTGACAGCTGCTCCTTCTCATTTCTCCATCCAGAACATGCTTTCTTCCCCCGACACATGATGTGTTCCTTCAAGCCCAGCTTGGCCACCCAACTTTAAACCCAGACGAGCTGTGGAAAAGCACCAGGGAGGAAGGGGCTGAGAAAGGCAGAGGGCGGACAAGGGCGGGCACAGTTCTCCAAAGGTTGGGATGATGAACTCAAATGTTGTGAATCACCAAAGTTCTCTAGTTTTCTTCAGTGGTTCCACATTTTACTTTAATGTTCTTATTGCATTATCATTCTAATATTTTCCTTCCTTCCTCCCTCCCACCCTTCTTCCCTGCCTTCTTCTCTCTCCTCCCTCCCTCCCTTCCCCTCTCCTTTGCTTCCCTTCCTCTCTCCTTTCTTCCTCTCTTTCCACCCTTCTACTCTCTTCTTCCTTCCTTCCCTTTCTTTCCTCCCTTCCACTCTCCTTCCTCTTTCCTCCCTTCTAATCTCTCCTTCCTCCCTTCCCTTCCTCTCTCTTCTTCCTCCCTTCCACTCCTTCCTTTCCTTCCTCTTTCCTCCCTTCACACGTCCTCCAGCATCTATCTTTCTTTCTCTTTTTTGGCAAAGTTTTTTTTATTTTTAAATATACATCAATGGACATAATGGACAGTGTGGCGTCCAAGTGTCATTCATTTTGATACAAAAATAATATTGATACAAATGAGAATTACTGCATTAATCCAATTTACGTAGTCCTAATGTCATTATACATACGTGTATCCCCACATAGTCCTTCGTTTTTCAGTAATTCAGTATTTGCTACATCCTTCTAATAGTAATAACATTATTCTTGAGCACACCTGATAACATCTTTTTTCAAAATCTGATCTTAATCTCTAACATTCACTTTTAAATGTGTTAGGCAAAAATATGCATAGTAATGTTCCCCCTATTTCTAATTTCTTAATCTATTCTAATACTTAGTACAGACAATCTTTTTTTTTTAAAAAAAAGATCCTTTCTATCCATCATCTCTCATTCTCTTGGAAGTTCCACTTCTTCTCTTTTTAGCTTGCCTCCCATACTCCTCCCTTGGCTCCTTATCTATGTCTGTCATATTCAACCCTCCAGCATCTTTCAAAACAGAGAAAAAGAACACTTAGAAATGTATTATTATTATTTTATTTAGATTTGATCTCACCTGAATTATTTTTATAACTCAGGATGGCAAACATACCTTATATATTACTTGCAGATTATCCCTACAACAACCCTGTGAGGTGGGTTTGGCTGAGAGAGAACGGCTGGCCCAAAGTCACCCAGCTATTTTTCGATGGCTGGCTGGGGAATTCTGGGAGTTGGATTCCACAGATCTTCAAGTTGCCAAGGTTGAACATACCTTGTATAAAGTCTCCTGCTTGTGCAGGGGGTTGGACTAGAACAGGGGTCGCCAACCTTTTGGACCTCAGGGACCACCAAACTCATAATTTTAAATCCTGCATACCAGAGATCCTGGGAAAATCCCCCAAGGAAAATTCTGCACGCCGTTTTCCTACAGATTGATCGTTCTTTATTTGGAATCGCAGGATACCATCTCCAGCTCTGTTCTCAAGGAGAGAGAGAGAGAGAGAGAGAGAGAGACTTTTGGCTTCATGCAAGGAAAGCAGCAGAAGCCTTTCTTTCTCTGCTCCAAACTCCGCCAGAAATGAGTCTTTGCGCAGCCTCTTGGAGCAGGAGGCCTTGCAGGGTCCCAAAGACTCATTTCTGGCAGAGTTTGGGGGAGAGACTTTTGCTGCTTTCCTTGCATGCAACTGAAAGCAGAAGAAAGAAGCAGAAAGAAGCAGCCCGGTGGCCAGGCCAGGCGCGTGGGGCAAGTTCCCCCCCTCCATCCTTTCCCCCCTCCCCTCACCTCGTGTTGTTTGCAATGCAAGCAATGCAAGCCTTGTGTTCCCACACAGCCTGGATTGCTTGGGGGGGCTTGGGGGGTGACACTTCTCTGCGGACCATCAGTGGTCCCCGGCCCACTGGTTGGCGACCACTGGACTAGATCAGTGGCCCCCAACCTTTTTTGTGCCACGGCCTGGTACCGGCATCACAAAATGATCTGCGGCCCGGTACCGGCATCAGCACGCGTGGCAAGGCGAGCCAAGGGACCGGCCAGCCAGCCGTCCCCCGCTTCTCCCCGCCACCTTCAACTCCTCCTTTGTACCTTTGTCAATGGGCTTCGGGACGGCTTCGGGACGATCGCTTGGCTCGCCTTGCCTTGGGTGCTGAAAGAATCCTCGCGCCTTAGTTTTGTTCAAAGCCGCCTCCCCCCTTCGATGAAACTAAGGCGCGAGGATTCCTTCAGGACCCAAACGCCGCTTTCCAAACCGGAAAAGCTCACCCGGAAGCACTTTCTCATCAAAATAAGATGGCGGCGCCCAGCAAACCGGCGGTCCAGTAGAAAATGTTCCACGGACCGGTACCGGTCCGGGGCCCGGTGGTTGGGGACCCCTGGACTAGATGACCTCCAAGGTCTCTTCCAACTCTGTTATTTAAATGCTGATTCCGAATGGCCACTAGATGGCATCAGTCTTTTACTTTTCAAAATTCTACTGGCTTGCAAGACACAAAACCTTGGTTAATAAACAGTTGTGTTTGTGTTTCTTCTGGCCTTTGCAGCACAATGCTAAGCTTCAACCTTAAGTCAATTTTTTTGTGGCTTCATTGCATTCTTAATGTACAGCTGTGGGTCGTTTTTGGGTTGTTTTTTTTTTGGACCTGGCAAATTTCAAGATGTGGGGGCTTCAATTTCCAGAATTCCCCACCTAGCATGAGGTCCGATTGAAGTCCACGCATCTTAAAGTGGCCAAGTTCAGAAACCAATGTACTTAATCTGGATAATCGATGGCTAGGGGTTGTGCACATGGGCTCACTCAGTGAGGAATGCCTTCTGCTGCGCATAGGTACAACTCCATCACACCCTGGTGTCTTTCTCACTCTGATGTTGGTGTTTCTCACACAGTATTCAGAACTGCATCTCCAGAAGCTTCCCCTTCCAAGACATCCAAAGTTCTCTAGTTTCCCTCAGTGGTTCCACATTTTACTTTAATATTCTTATTGCATTATCATTCTAATATTTTCCTTCCCTCCTCCCTCTTACCCTTCTTCCCTGCCTTCCTTCCTCTTTCTCCTCCCTTCCACTCTCTCCTCCCTCCCTTCCTCTCTCCCTTCCCTCTCTCCTCCTTCCTCTCCTTCCCTTCCTCTCCTCCTTCCTCCCTTCCACTCTCTCCCTCCCTCCCTTCCCTTCCTCTTTCCTCCCTTCCTCTCCTCCCTCCCTTCCCTTCCTCTTTCCTCCCTTCCCCTCTCTCCTCCCTCCCTTCCACTCTCCTTCCTTCGCTTCCAGTCTCCTCCCTCCCTTCCCTTCCTCTTTCCTCCCTTCCACTCTCCTCCCTCCCCCTCCCTTCCCTTCCTCTTTCCTCCCTTCCACTCTCTCCTCCCTCCCTTCCACTCTCTCCTCCCTCCCTTCCCTTCCTCTTTCCTCCCTTCCACTCTCCTCCCTCCCTTCCCTTCCTCTTTCCTTCCTTCCTCTCCTCCCTCCCTTCCCTTCCTCTTTCCTCCCTTCCTCTCCTTCCTCCCTTCCACTCTCTCCTTCCTTCGCTTCCAGTCTCCTCCCTTCCTCTCCTTCCTTCCTGGGCCATCTTCCAGCCCCCTCCACCCAAGGCGGAAAGGCCACGAGCAAAGGGGTCTCTGAGAGAGTGCAGAGTCCCACCAGTCCCCACCCACTTGCCCTTGTGCCACACCATCCACCTCCAGGGGAGCAAGAAAAGGAGTCCCATCCCCGGACTCCCCAGCACCCCAATGGGGAGGAACCAGGAGAAAGCTTCTGAGCACCTGCAGAGCGCTTCTCCCACTCCCCCCTGCTTCGAGACTGTAGGGGGGGTGGGGGTGGAAGAGCTTCCTTTCCAGGAGGGGAGAAGAGACGGGGCGCCTCTGAGCACGTGCAGAGTGGTCTTTCTCCCCCCCCCCACCCCCGATTGCAGGAAAAGAGCAGCCCCGTTTCCCGTGGGTAGAACAGATGGGATGGCCTCTGAGCACATACAGAGTTCTCCCCCAGGAGGGCCTAGTTGTCCCAGAGCACTTGCAGAGGGCTTTTTCCCCCGAGATTGCAGGAAAAGGAGTCCCGTTCCCAGTGGGTAGATGGCATCTGAGCACGTGCAGAGTTCTCCCCCAGGAGGGAGGAGGCGGAGGTGTCCCTGAGCACGTGCAGAGGGCTTCCCCCCCCCCACTCGAGATTGGAAGGGGAAAAAAAAGGAGACTCCTTTCTAGGGGGGTTAGAAAGAGACGGGGGCGCCTCTGAGCATGCGCAGAGTTCCCCTCCCGGGAGGGCGGGAGGAGGCGAGACGCCCCTGAGCTCGGGCGGAGCTCTCTCCGCGGCGGGCCCCCAGCGCGCAGGCGCGGCCCCTCCCTCCCCTCCTCTTCCTCCTCCCCCTCCCTCCTCCCCCCCCTCCCCTCCCCTCCCCTGCTGGGCTGGCGGCGGCGGCGATTTTCATGCTTTTGCGGCAGCCGCAAGTGAGGTGAGTCGCAGCCCCGCCGCCCCCTCCCCGCCCGGCGCCCCCCGGGGAAGCGGCGACCCCCGGGAGGAGGCCGCCCGGGGGCGAGGGCGGGGAGGGGTCCCTCCTGGATCCCCAAGGCGCCTTTGCAGAGCTACAAGGAGGAGCGCCCCCAAGAAAGAGCGCCTATGGGGCGGGGGGCTCCGGGAGGAGGGAGGGAGGGAGGACCCTGTCCCCGTCCACACACTGCACCCTCCATCGTTCCCAGCCGCCCCCGAGCCTCCCGAGGGCGCCTGGTTGGGGGAAACCAGCTGGGAGGAGGGGGAGGAAAGGCTAGGCGGAGGAGCGGGGCTTGGGGGGAGGAGGGGTCTTTCCGGATCCAAAGGCAGCCCCCTCCCATAGTAAGGGGGGGCATGTTTTATGCAGGCCCCTCTTTTGGGGGCGGGGGTCCCGGGGGTGAAGCAGCCCCTGCCGACATAAACCAAGGGGTGGGTTGCCCTTTCTGGGCCACTGTGGGGGCGAGAGGAGGGGAGGGGGGCTATTGTCCCTGCTAATGAGTCCAGGAGGGATTGACCCCACAGAGAGCATCCCCCCCTCCTCGGGGGAGAGAAGAGTGGTCCTCCAGGTGTGGGGAACTACAATTCCCAGCATCCTCTTCTCTCCCTCCCTTCTCTCTCTCCCTCTCTCCCCCTTTCTCCCCTTTCCCTTTATCCCTCTCGTCTCTCTCTCTCTCTCTCCCTTTCTTTCTCTCTCTCCCTCTTTTTCTCTCTCTCCCTCTTTCTCCCTCTCCCTTTAGCTCTCCCTCCCTCTCTCTCTCCCTTTCTTTCTCCCTCCTCCTCTCTCCTCTCTTTCTCTCTCTCCCTCTCTTTCTCTCCTCTCTGCCACTCTTTCTCCTCTCTCCTTTCTCTCTCTCCTCTCTCTCTCTCTCTCTCTCTCTTTCTCTCTCTCTTTCTCCCTCTCCTCTCTCTCCCTTCTTTCTCCCTCTCCCTCCTCTCTCTCTCTCTTTCTCTCTCTCCCTCTCCTTCTCTCTCTCTTCCCTCTCTCTCTTCTCCTCTCTCTCTCTCTCTCCTCTCTCTCTCTCTCTCTCTCCCTCTCTCTCTCTGCCCCTCTCTTTCTCCCTCTCCCTTTATCTTTCTCTCTCTCTCTTCTCTCCTCCTCTCTCCCTTTATCTCTCTCCTTTTCTCTCTCTCCTTTTCTTCTCTCTCTCCCTCCCTCTCTCTCTGCCTCCTCTCTCTCCTCTCCCCTCTCTTTCTCTCTCTCTCTCTGCCAGGCTGCTGGGACCTGTATTCCAACGCTGTCTTTTTTGAGGGGCGGGGGAGGGGGTTGCATAACTTTTAGAAGACGGCCAGTCGCACCTCTTCGCCCTGAACATCCCCAGGGGGTGTGGAATCTGCCCCTTTCTCTGCCTTTGCACAAGGCTTGTGGACTTGTGGGTTCACACGACCAGCGGGCGGTTGTGCGAACGTCACCGCCAAGCATTTTAGGCCCATTGGTGAGGTTTGGGGATTTTTGGCCTCTTGGGGAAACCCCTCTCTGGTTTCAGGGCATGTCCAGGACTGGGAACAAGATCATCCCAAACTTTGGCAGGCAGGCGATGAATCGATTAGACTCACTTTGACTCCTGGCGGAGGGACAAAAGCGAGGGGGGGGGGGGGGGAGGAAGAGGGAAAAAAACAAACAAACCCAGATGATCTGCCTGTCACTTGTGAACGCCATCCCTGTGTTTGAATATCTGGGAAGGAGAGGAATATTATGGGATTCGCCTGCCTGCTGCAAGATACCGCCTCTTGAGAGCGTTTGGGGATTTCCTCCCGCTCTTTTCAATAGGGATCTTAAGGGGGTGTGAAGAAAGGGGCCATGGGATTCCCAGGACAGAAATGGGAATTTGGTGTGTGTGTGTGTGTGTGTGTGTGTGAAGGGGCCCTCTCCAAGTGGTGGTGGGGAGAGCATCCCCTGGCTTTGGGGCGAGACCTGAACGTGAGAAGAGAGGATAACCCCAACCTTTCTCTCCCTCTTCTCAGGACAAACTACGGTTCGCATCGGGGACCAGCCAAGGGTACCCGGGCCATTCTGCTTAAACCAATGCTAGATTTAGAAGTGCTTCCCGAACGATCTCTTGGGAATGAACAATGGGAATTCACCCTGGGTAAGTACCGGATGCCTGCCCTCTGGGGATCCCCTCCCAGGATTAGTGGAGGGAAAAAACAGTGGGAAGAAACATTCATTTTCCTCCCAGAATTTACGGTGGTGGGGACAGGACAGAAAGGCTACGAGAAGCATTCACTGGACCCAGTGTTATCACTGTACCTTTACTGGGCCGGAATTCAATCCCATCATCCACTACCGGCATAGCACCAACGGAGGGTGAAGGGAGTCCCAACCAACCCATCTATTTGGGGATAAGGAAGATTTGTCCCCGGTGCTGTTTAGAAGCTTACGGTTAAGTAATGGATTGGGAGCCTTTAAAGCAAACTTTTCTCCATTTCAGCAACTTTAAGCTGGGTGGACTTCCGTTCCCAGAATTCATAGCGCAGCTGGCTTGTTGGGGAGGGGGGGGGATCCTGGGAGTTGAAGTCCATCCAGCTTAAAATAGCTAAGCTTGAGAAGAGTCGCTTTCGACGTCCCCATTTTTAGCGTTTTGCAAAGTGGAGATCCAACACAACGGTTTTTTTAAAGCTTGGATGGATGGATGGATAGATAGATAGATAGATGGATAGACAGACAGACAGACAGACAGACAGACAGACAGACAGACAGATAGACAGACAGGTGATAGGGAGGTAGGTATGGTAAGTAGGTAGATAGAGATGATAGATAGATAGATAGATAGATAGATAGATAGATAGATAGATAGATAGATAGATAGATAGATAGGAAATCCTCGACTTACGACCACAGTTAAGCCCAAATTTTTTGTTGCTAAGTGGGACATTGGTTAAGTGAATCTTGCCCCATTTTACGACCTACCTTGCCACAGCTGTTAAGTGACCATGTGACCATGGGAATGTGACAAAGGTCGTAAGTGTGAAAAACAGTCACAAGTCGCCTTGAACAGTCACTAAATGAACTGTTGTACGTCGAGGGCTACCTGTATAAAGTAATAAAAGAAAGGAAAGCTGAGATTGGAGGTCTATTTTGGCAGCTTTCCTGCCTGCATGTAGTAAATTAGCACCTCACTGAGAGCTTATGCTGCTAGGGTATTGGTGTTTTTTTTTGGTCCTCTTTAGCAAGACTCTGTTCAAGTATTTTAAAAAGGCTTCCTGCATTCTCTTGGCGTATCTTTAAAAGGGGTCGTGTTCTGTTTTGTTTTGGCTTTGGGAGTCCGGCGTGTTTAGCAACATGTATCAGGCATCACATGGGTGTTGCTCAGTTCGCCTGGCATGTGGCCTTGTGGGCAGCTTGTGGGCTAAAAAGAGATGGGGTGTTTTTCTTCATCCTGCTCCGGGTGCTGTATTTCGGAAGAGGAACTGGCAAGCTGGCAGCTGGGATGCCAAGGAGGGTTGGGAACGCGTGGCGAAGAAGAAGCCGTTTGGTCGACAGCTGTTGGGTCTTCGGGAAAGGGGCGAGTTTGAGTTTTACTCAATCTTTGTCCTCCGCTTTCTTGGTGGCTTCTCAGGGTGGCAAGGCGGAAGGAGTGATCGGATGCTGACTTTGAAAAGGTCTGCGAGAAAGATCCTTTCACTTGAACCCAAGTGAATTCAAATCCTCCGTTGTTTTTATTTTATGATGCTGATCAAATTTAGAAACAGACCGTTCCCCCTTGCAGGGTGGTAGAAAAATTAAAATATTGAAACTTAAGATAGAAGAAAGAATTCTTTTTATTGGCCAAGTGTGATTGGACACACAAGGAATTTGTCTTGGTGCAAATGATCTTGGTGTACATAAAAAGAAAAGATACATTTGTCAAGAGTCAAGAATCATCAGGTACAACACTTAATAATAGTCATCGGGTACAATAGAATAGAAGGATATAGGAATAGAATTTAAATAGAATGGGATGGGGATGGAACGGGATAGAGAATAGAATAGAAAATAGAATAGAATAGAATAGAATGCAGAATAGAATGCAGAATAGGAATAGGATAGGACAGGATAGGGTAGGATAGGATAGAATTCTTTATTGGCCAAGTGTGATTGGACACACAAGGAATTTGTCTTGGTGCAAATAACTCTCAGTGTACATAAAAGAAATACATTTGTCAAGAGTCAAGAATCATCAGATACAACACTTAATGATAGTCATAGGGTACAACAAGCAATCAAATCATACTAGGAAAGCCAATAAAAACCGTTAGGATACAAGCGACAAAGTCACTGTCCTACAGTCACAAGTGGGAGGGGATGGGTGATAAGGAGTGATGAGAAGATTAATAGTAATAGTAATGCAGACGTTGTAAATAGTTGGACAGTGTTGAGGGAATTATTTGTTTAGCAGAGTGATGGCATTTGGGAAAACACTGTCCTTGTGTCTAGTTGTTCTGGTGTGCAGGGCTCTATGGCATCGTTCTGAGCGTTAAAAACGCTGGATGTAAAATTTGAAAAGAAGCAAAAGATTGTGCAGGCTGTGAGTATTCTTGTCCCGGCCAAAGCCTGAGCTTCTTAGGGGCTCTTTAAAACAGAAAATGGAATACAGGTAATCCTTGACTTACAATAGTTCATTTAGTGACCGTTCAAAGTTACAACAGCGCTGGAATAAAAAGGATTTAGGACCAATTTTCACATGACCTTTGAGCGTCCCCATGATCGGGTGATCAAAATTCAAATGCTTGGCAACTGGTTCATACTTATGACCGTTACTATGTCCCGGGGGGTCATGCGATCCCCTTTTGCAACCTGACAAGCAAAGACAACAGGGGAAGCCAGATTCACTTAACAACCGGGGTTACTCATTTAACAATGGCATTGATTCACTTAACTCTGGCAAAAGAAAACCCGGTCGTATGATGGGGCAAAACTCATTTAATGAAGTTCTCAGCAACAGAAATGTTGGGGTCAATGGTGGTCGTAACTTGAGGACTATCTGTAGCCTTATGCACAGTTTGTTAGAGGGAAAAACAGAAAAAATATTTCTAAATAATTTTAGAAACCCCATGACTGAAAGGAAGAATCAGATATAGTTTTGTCTTGGTTTCAGTATTGACTTTGCATAACCAGAATTTCTTATTGGGTGGCTTTGAAACCTGGGTTGTTTTCATGTGTGGAGTGTTTTCTGGGGACTTGATGTGAAGTGATATGGTAATCGCATACAGGTAGTCCTCGTTTAGTGACCAACTACTGGTGATCAAAAAGCAACTTAATGACCAATCTTTGCTTTTACTTTTTCTTCCCCGACTTTCTGGAGATTCAACGAAGAATAAAATCTAGGTAGTCCTTACCTTACCACAACTGAACCCAAAATTCCCATTGCTAAACAAGACAGCTGTTAAGTGAGTTTTGCCCTGTTTTAAGACCTTTTTTGCCACAGTTGCTAAGTGAACCACTGCAGTTGTTAGTAACTCAGTTGTTAAATGAATCTGGTATCAACTCAAAAATATTCTTCTGGTCTTTTAGAATTGTCAGCAGAAAGAGAGGGGGAGAAGTAATGCATGCCTTAAATGTTTTCATAGATAATTGCTAGGCGGCCAAAGCTTCTGGCGCACAAGATTATTACTGGAGAGCACGATTGATGACTCTTAGCTATGGATGTGTCCCATTGGAGAATATTTATTTTATTTATTTTGTCAAGCGAATATAAGATAACAGGTATAAGTATAAACATAGTTATGAATATATGAAATGGATACATATAAGAAAAATAAAAGAAACAATAGGACAGGGACGGTAGGCACGTTGGTGCACTTATGCACGCCCCCTGCAGACCTCTTAGGAAAGGGGTGAGGTCAATAATAGACAGTCTAAGGTTAAAGTTTTGGGGGTTTGGGGAGGAAACCACAGAGTCAGGTAGAGTATTCCAGACATTGACCACTCTGTTGCTGAAATCGTATTTCCTGCAATCAAGTTTGGTGCGGTTAACCTTGAGTTTGTATCTATTGTGTGCTCTTGTATTGTTACGGTTGAAGCTGAAGTATTCATTGACAGGTAGGACATTGCAATCTATGATTTTATATACTATACTTATATACTTAGATCGGACCGGAGGCGGCGAAGTTCTAGGTTTTCTAGGTCTAGAATTTCAAGTCTGGTGGCATAAGGTATTCTGCAACGAGTAGAGGAGTGGAGAAATCTTCTTGTGAAATATTTCTGGACTTTCTCAACTGTGCTAATATCAGCTACGTAACGTGGTTTCCAGACTGATGAGCTGTATTCGAGTATTGGTCTAGCAAATGTTTTGTATGCTCTAGTTAGTAGCGTGATATTACCAGAGAAAAAGCTACGCAGGATTAGGTTTACAATTAATGCCTTTTTGGCTATGTAGGTACATCCAGGAGGTGGGGGAAGACTAGGGTCAAGGATGAGATGAATGATGTGTCTCAGAGTCAGCTGCACCCAGGTAATGCTGGCATGTTCACTCCTAATAAATCTTTTTTTCAAACTCTGAGAGATGTAGCTAGAGAGAGACACATGATTCGAATGGGGGTGGATCGTCGGAGCCCTGATATTGTCAGAAGGTCGCAAAAGGGGATCATTTGATCCTGGGACATGGCGACCGTCGTAAGTCTGAACCACTTGCCATGTGTCTGGATTTTGATCATGTGACCATGGGGATTGTAAGAGCGAAAAACGGTCGTAAGCGTGAAAAATGGTCACAACTCACTTTTTCCAGTGCTGTTGTAACTTTGAATGGTCGCTGGATGTTTGCAAGTCCTAAAACACAAAAAGAAAAAAGAATTTAAAAGGCTAAAATCGGGGAAGGACGAAGTGAAAAAAAAGGGAAAAAATGAGAGACAACCTGATTTTGCTGGCAGGTGGATTGAATTGGCCATTTGTAGAAAGAGAAGATGGTCCTGTAAATAGAAGGAGTTCTTGTTTAGTGACTGCCTTGTTTAGCGACCATTCACAAGTGGTATTGGAAAACGTAACTTTACGGCTGGTCTCCACATTTATGGCCTTCACAGGGCTGTCAGATAAAGGAAACCTGGTCAGATCAGAAAACACAGTTGTGGTTTTATTGAGCGACCCCTTCGCTTAATGACCGAATGGCCAGCCCCAATTACGGTTGCTAAATGAGGACTACCTGTACTCTGTCTCCATACCCTAGCTGCTTTTAAAAGTTAGTCTATGGGTTACACGCATGGGTTAAACCAGTGATCCCCAACCTTTTTGACGCCTCGGCCCGGTACCGGCATCAGCTGGGCGCCGCGGCCCAGTACCAGCATCAACTGGGCACCGCCATCTTTTTGACGAAAAGATGGCGGCGTAGCTCCGGTGAGCTTTTTCGGGTAGAAATGGCTTTCTACCCGGAAAAGCTCACCAAGTAGCGCCGCCATCTTTATGATGAAGCGCCCGGTGAGCTTTCTACCCGGAAAAGCTCACCGGAAGCGCTTACTAAAAAGATGGCGGCGCCCAGCAACCAGCGGCCCGGTAAGGCTTGTTCGCAGCCGGTACCGGTCCGTGGACCGGCGGTTGGGGACCCCTGGGTTAAACAGAATGTTCTTCTTGCGTAGGTTGTTAATGAAGGCTACCTTAAATCCCTAGATTTCTCCACTTTGTCAGCCAAAGGCGGAGGGAGTGTTACACAGTTGAGTGAAATACTCCCACCCAGTTGTGAGTTTTGGGTTTATTCACCATGAATTGCATCAGGGCAGTGTTTCAACAACTTGGTTTAGATTAGATTAACAGGGTTGGAAGGGACCTTGTAGGTCATCTAGTGCAACCCTCCAGCCCTAATAGGAGACTCCAGTTCTGACAAATGCCAGTCCAGTCTCTTTTTGAAAGCCTCCAGGGATGATGAAGCTCCCACAACTTCCAAGAGCAACTTCTGTTCCATTTGTTGATTTTTCTCCCTGTCAGAAAATTCCTCATTTCTTGGTTGAATCTCTCCTTGTTCAGTTTCCATCCATTATTCCTTGTCTGGCCTTCAGGTGCCTTGGAAAATAGCTTGACCCCCTTCCTCCTCTCTGGGGCAGCCCCTCAAATATTGGAAGACTACTGTCATGTCTCCTCTGGTCCTTCTCTTCCCTAGACTAGCCAGGCCCAGTTCCTGCAACTGTTCATCGTACGTTTCAGCCTCCAGCCCCCTAATCCTCCTGGTTGCTCTTCTCTGCACTCTTTCTAGAGTCTCAACATCTTTTTTATAGTGTGGTGACCAAAACTGGATGCAGTACTCTAGGTGGGGTCTTACTAAGGCTTTACAGAGTGGTATTAGTACCTCCCTTGGTCTTGATTGTATCCCTCTGTTAATGCAATTTAAGATTGTGTTGGCTTTTTTGGCTGCTGCGGCACACTGCTGGCTCATATTTAACTGGTTGTCCACAAAGACTCCAAGATCCTTTTCACAGTCACTGCTATTAAGCCTGGTTTCATCCAATCTATATGTGTTTTTCTTGCCTCAGTTCTTCAAGATGGATGGTCTTCAACTCCCAGAATTATTAATGAATAATATTCTCCCTTTTTTATCTATCTTGAAGCTTTTCTTCAAATGCCAGAATGGGGTAATTTCCTGCTTCCTACTCACTTGTGTCTTGAGCTCCAGAAAAAAAAAAGACATTTTATTTGCTTAGCATCCTATTTTAATTCCATACCCATTGTTCTATTTCTGTCTGCATTTTAATCACTGCTTGTTCCTCTGTGCTGCTTCTGTGGTGATCAGCATTGATGCGCTGTGAATAAAAGAAGCTGTTTTATCTCTTGGCAAGAGAGTTGTAAAACACAGCGCCTCGATTTTGGTCCTCTCGTGGTTCTAAACTGGCCAGACTTCGGTGGACTTTTTCTAGTTATTCTACAGCTAGTCTTCAACTTAACGACCACAATGGAGCCCAACATTTCTGTTGCTAAACGAAACAGTTGTTAAGTGAAATTTGCTCCGTTTTACGACCTTGCTTAACCAGTGTTAAGTGAATCACTGCAGTTGTGAAGTCAGTAACAGGGTTGTTAAGTCAATCTGACTTCTCCTTTGACTTTGCTCGTAAGAAATTTGCAAAAGGTAATCATTGGACACTGGGAAACTGCAACCGTCATAAATGTGAGTCAGTTGTCAAGCATCTGAATGTAGATCACGTGACCATGGGGTATGCTGCAAGCAGGGGTGGCATCCGACAGGGTTAACTACCGGTTCGGTGATTTATGATGTGCTTCCCTGCACGCTGAGCGCACCTGTAAATTGTCATCAGCCTGGTGCCTGGACAGCTGAGCAGCTCGAGAAGCAGCCGTTGAAAAAGTACTTTATTCCTGCTTTTTTAACTGCAGCGGTCAGCTGAAGCTGAAAAAGCAGGAAATAAAGGTCAGGTAAGAGCCCAGGCGGGTGGGTGGGCCAAAACAGCAGCAGACATAGAACCAGTTCTATGTCTGCTGCTCTTCAGAGCTACCGGTTCTACAGAGGTAGACAGAACCGGTAGAAACCGACCCCTGGCTGCAAGAGTCATAAGTGTGAAAAACGGTCACAAGTCACTTTTTCCAATGCCATTCTAACTTCGAACAGTCGCTAAATTAACTGTTGTAAGTCAAGGATTACCTGTACTTTTTCCATGACACATGCAACGAAGGTCGTTTTTTTTCATTGTAACCTTATAACCGTGGTGGCGAACCTATGGCACGCATGCCAGAAGTGGCACGCTGAGCCACTTCTGCCGGCACGCGAGAGCTCACACGGAAGAGCCCCACTGCGCATGCCTGCGTGCCACTGCCACCTGACAGCTGATTGTTGGATATCTAATGCGCATGCACGGGGGGGGGGGTGCGGGAGACACGCAGCATGCGTGAGGGGGTCATGGGTGCGTGCGCAGGGAGGCACAGCTCGTGGAGGGATCGCGCGTAAATGTGCAGGTGGATGTGGCATGGGGTGATTGCGCACGCATGCACAGAGATGCATGGCACACGGGTGGCCGCACGCACATGAACAGATGTGGGGTGCGTGGCGGAGGGATTGTGCGCGCAGGCGCAGGGGGTGTTGGTCCAGCATGCATTGCCTTCTGGGTAATGGTGCACGAGCGCGCGCGCAATTATAGGCAAAAAAGGTTTTCCACCACTGCCTTACAACTGGCATAAACTCCAGCATATTCTAGATAAAAGTTGTGCCGGTAGTCCTCAACTTACAACATTAGAGTTAGGACACTGGATTCTGTCGCGGGGTGGATCGTGATGCATTGTGGTGTGGTTTTTTTTTGGCTTTTGCGGAATTGGGGTGGGCATAGCCTGGGCGTGACACATCCAGCCCACGGGGCTGCCCATTTGGTGGGCCTGATTAAGAATCACTTTAAATTATTCACTTTAAATCAGAGGTGGTCTTCTGCAGGTTCTGACCAGTTCTGGAGAACCGGTAGCGGAAACGTTGAGTAGTTCGGAGACCCGGCAAATGCCACCTCTGACTGGAGATTTTACAGAATCCTTCCCCTGCCACGCCCACCAAGCCACGCCCACAGAACCGGTAGTAAAAATTTTGAATCCCACCACTGGGTTGTTCCCTCTCTCTGGAACCTCACCCCCCCTGTCAAGGTGATAGTTTAAGAGCTGACCAGCTGATGCAGTGATGGGAATAGAAGGTCATTAAAGGCTGTTATCCCTTTAAGAACCTGCGTAATAAGAGGAGGCCCTGCTAAGGTGTTTGTTGGTCCCTCGAGTTTCTTTCCTGCTGTAATTGCTGTTTGTTTAGATATTGCTTGTAGCACGCGTATCAGAGGTGGTATTCAGCAGGTTTTGACCAGTTCTGGAGAACCGGTAGCGGAAATTTTGAGTAGTTCGGAGAACCGGCAAATGCCATCTCGGACTGGAGGTTCTGCAGTATCCTTCCCCTGCTACATGCACCAAGCCACGGCCACTGAACCGGTAGCAAAAAAAAATTTGAATCCCACCACTGCTTTAAATGTACACTGATCTGCATCCGCTAAAATGAAATTTCCTTGCATGCAGCTCCCGCTCTTCTTGTTCCACCTTTTTGTAAAGAGAGAATTTGGGCAAATATTCCAAGAAATGGCATAACAGTTGTTTGGGTATCCTCTGAAGCAGAAGAGTCCCAACACCTCCAATGTGCACTGCATAAACATGACAAAATAAAGAAAGGAATACAAAATGATGCACATACAGTGATGCAGTAACCTTGTCGTCGTTGCATGCCAAAGGTGTGTGTGTGTGTGTGTGTGCACATACATGCCTGCACCCATAATGCAATGTGCATGCGACACCTCCCCCGTCCCTCTGTGCGTGCATGCACTCCCCTGTGTGCACTGCGTACCTCTGCGCATGCCCGCACGCCTCCCTCCGCACCCCATAAATGTGCACATGTCTCCTGTGCACGCCCCGCCCCCTGTGCATGTGCGGCAAATACCCGACCATCAGCTGGCTGGCGGGAGGTGCGCCCGGATGCGCAGTGGATTAGTTCGCCATCAGGGTCCTAGGGAACAAAGCTGTCCCAGAATCTGCAGAAAACCCCCATTTAATGTCTGTTTAAAGTTATAACAAACTGAAAAAAAAGTGACTCATGACTATTTTTCACAAGACGGTTGCAAGATCCCCCTGGTCACGTGCTCAAAATTCAGGCGCTTGGCAACTGGAACGTACTTATGACCGTCGTAGTAGTATCCTGGAGTCATGTGATTCTCTTTTTGTGACCTTCGGTCAACCAAAATCAGCCGGGAAGCCAGATCCACTTAACCCCTGGGTTGCTAACTTAACAACTGAAGTGATTCGCTTAACGAACGGTGGCAAGCAGGGTTGTAAAAATGAAACATAATTCACTTTAACAACCATGTCTGACAGTTTTTTTTTAAGGCTCCATTGTGGTTGTAAGTTGAGGATTACCTGTATTGGAGTTGTGGAAGGCCTTGAATAATCTCAAGGATACGGAAACAAGGCGTAGGAAGATTTTACTCTTGGAATATTCGTTTTTCAGTTTTTCCTTTTTTGCTAAATATTTCTCAAGAATAGCAGTTTGAGGAACACGAACCACGGCAATAGGTTGTCGTTTAGGACTGTGCAACGTTGTGGTTTCCAGGCAAAAGAGACGGTTCTGGAACATGCAACATGCAAGAGGCACCTGTCGGATGTGGTGTCTGGATATGTGTCTTTTCCTGAGGTTGCATGCTCCTTTTTAGGTAAAGGTACAAGGTTCCCCTTGTGCATATGTACCAGAGCCAGTGCTGTCAGAAGACGTCTCCGTGGTCACACGACCGGCAGAACTAGTTTAAAAAGGAGTGATGTTCCAATTAATGATCAGCATGACTTTAAAAAGGAGTGGTGGTCCAGGTAATAACCAGCACGGCTTACAACTGCAATTCTGGGCTCAGTTATAGACATAAGGTGAAGACTACCCTTATTATGCTGTGTTTTGGGTTCAAAGGCAACCAGGTGCTCCAGAACACCTTAACCTTAGGCTGTCCACTATTGACCTCACCCTTTTCCTAAGAGGCCTGTTGGGGGCGTGCATAAGCGCACCAACGTACCTACCGTCCCTGTCCTATTGTTTCTTTTTATTTATTTTTTATATGTATCCATTTCATGTATTCATAACTATGTATATACTTATACCTGTTATCTTATAATCGCTTGACAAATAAACAAAATAAAATAAACACTGGAGAATCTTTTTGCAAATTTCTTGAACCACATGATCCAGAAATTATTGTGCCATTGTTAAAAAGGACACGGTGGCTCAGCGGCTAAGATGCTGAGCTTGTCGATCAGAAAGGTTGGCAGTTCGGCGGTTCTAACCCCTGGCACTGCATAACGGAGTGAGCTCCCGTTCCTTATCTTGGCTTCTGCCAACCTAGCAGTTCGAAAGCATGTAAGAAAAAAAAATGCAAGTAGAAAAATAGGGACCCCTTTGGTGGAAAGGGAACAGCGTTCCCTGCTGTGCCTTCGGTGTTTAGTCATGCCGGCC
This sequence comes from Notechis scutatus, assembly GCF_049901735.1. NCBI lineage: Eukaryota > Metazoa > Chordata > Lepidosauria > Squamata > Elapidae > Notechis > Notechis scutatus. Next base: position 18,871,144 of record NC_142017.1, read on the forward strand.
ACATGGCCACGGAGACGTCTTCGGACAGCGCTGGCTCTTCGGCTTTGTAACGGAGATGAGCAGCGCCCCCTAGAGCCGGAGACGACTAACACGTAGTATGTGCGAGGGGAACCTTTTAATATAGTTACTAAAGCCCATAAGATCAGGAAAACATTCATTCTAGCGGCCCATCGACCCTGGTATAAATTCTGCTGGCATTATGCTGCAGAGAAATTCAGTACTTGGCGCAGAGGAACGAAGGGAGTTGTCCTGGAAAATTAACCGTCAATGGGTTTATGTAATAGGCCCAGATGTTCTTCCAGAGAGTGCAAAATAATAGAAAATGCCCCGTGGGTTTTGAGTGGCATGCAGAGAGAGTAACCTTTCCTGGTTTTACTTCTTGAAAAGCAAAGAGTCTGAATCTTACCTGTGCTTCCTTCACATTTGCTCGGTTTTATGCCCCATCTGATATTTTTAATTTTTTTTTAAAAAAGGATCAAATGAAAAGTTTCTTTACTGCAAACTACAGATGGTGCTCAATTTACAACCGTTTATGTAGTGACCGTTTGAAATTACGATGGCACTGAAAAAAAGTGATTCATCACCGGTCCTCATACAGGGAGTCTTTGACTTACGACGGCAATTGAGCCCAGAATTGATGTTGCTAAGTGAGACATTTGTTAAGTGAGTTTTGCCCCATTTTACGCCCTTTCTTGCCACAGTTGTTAAGTGAATTGCTGCAGTTGTTAGCTTAGTAACACAGCTGTTAAGTGAATCTGGCTTCCCTGTTTAGTTTGCTTGTCAGAAGATCACAAAAGAGGATCACACGATCCCGGGACATTGCAACCGTCATAAATATGAGCCAGTTGCCATGGGGATGCTGCCATAGGGGCCATCATCTTCTTTTAAGGGCCCCATAATCCCTTGCGGGGCGAAGTCTGGGTAACTGGATGGAGCTGAGTGTTTACTGGCCGGATGCCCTTCCTGTTCCCGATACGGAGTTTTGTGCAGCAGATACGTTCTCTGTGCACAGAGAGAGAAATATCTGCCTTTACCTAGGATCAAACTCACAGCCTCCTGATTGTGAGGTGAGAACTCCACCTCTAGGCCACCGCACCACTCATGCTGCAACGGTCATAAATGTGAAAAATGGTCATAAGTCCCTTTTTTCTGTTCAGTCACTAAGTGAACTGTTGTAAGGCGAGGACTACATATAGATGTCGGTTGCCAAGCACCCGAAGTTTGATCATGTGACATTGGGGATACTGCAACAGTCATAAAGGTGAAAAACTGGTCATAAGTCACTTTTTCAGTGCTTCCAATTAAACAAATAGTTGTTATGTCAAGGACTTCCTGATATGCTTTATATATTTGGGGCAGCTTGTGGACCAGTTGACAAACTATATTCTAGCATACCATGACTTAAAGCAAAGCTGAGCCAACCAATTTAACAGATTTAACGGATTGGAAGGGACCCTACACCATTTCTGACAGATGGCAGTCCAGTCTCTTCTTGAAAGCCTCCATGGATGAAGCTCCCACAACTTCTGAAGGCAACTTCTATTCTATCGGCTGATTGTTCTCCCTGTCAGAAAATTCCTCCTTATTTCCAGGTTGAATCTCTCCTTGTTCAGTTTCTACCCATTATTCCTTGTCTGACCTTCGGGGGCTTTGGAGAATAGCTTGACCCCTTCCTCCTCTCTGGGGCAGCCCCTCAAATATTGGAAGACTGCTCTCCTGTCTCCTCTGGTCCTTCTCTTCACTAGACTAGCCAGGCCCAGTTCCTGCAACCGTTCATCATATGTTTTAGTCTCCAGTCCCCTAATCATCCTGGTTGCTCTTCTCTTTCTAGAGTCTCAACATCTTTTTTGTAGTGTGGTGACCAAAACTGGATGCAGTATTCTAGGTGTGATCTTACTAAGGCTTTATAGAGTGGTATTAGTACCTCCCTTGATCTTGGTTGTATCCCTCTGTTAATGCAACCAGGTTGCTGTGTGTCATTGCAACCGTCGCACCTTGCAAACACCACAACGAAACTCTTCATTGAGAAATGGGGGCAAAACACCAGGAAGTTGCAACTGACTGAGTGATTTAGTCAACTTTGGAAAAATAGTTTTCTTAACCTTTGAACCGGGTTTGGCTATTGAGGGTTGCACACAAGTTTTGTTTAAGAGGCGTTGGCCAACACTTGACTTGAAGTGTCTTGTTTGTTTCCCACAAATCCACTGTGCAAACACTTCTTAACAGAAATTGTTCTCCAATTCTCCAATGATTCATGTTTTTGAGCATAACCTGCAAAGAAGATACTTTAAAAACATTAAGTTAACAAGAACATTTATTAGGGTAAACTAAACCCTTAAATATGGCCAAACTAAAGCCACTTCATTAATGAAGTTGACTTTAATTTACCAGATTTTCAATAATATCCTTGGGGCTATATTTTAAAATCAATATTCTTTTAGAACAAATACTTTGATGAATGTTCCCTTCTGGAGAGAAATCCTGGCTCAAAACATATTGAAAGGTCCTAGCTTTGAAATTGTCAGACATATTTGGTCATTGACAAAGAAGCAGTTGTAATTTGATTGCAAATCACATAAATTAGGATAATACAAATTTGAAAATAGTGGGGAAGATGTTTTCCTGGAACACTTGGGCCAAAAAGGAATCAATACTTTAAATCAGTTGTTCCGTTAATGGTTCTTTTAAAGACATTGAAAGATGCATTTTGAATTTGATTTCTATACAACATTAATTTGACAATATATACAGCTAGAATATGTATTAACTATATAGTGCAGTATAGGTGCTTTAGCAGCCTCCAAGGTACCTGCTGTTTTGAGATCCTTAAAAGATGCAGTGCATAAGCACTAAACAACTGTCTTACTTTATAAGGAATTAAAAGTAAAATAAAGATTAATATTAGTGAATTGTGGAATTAAGAGCCAGTATATCAAATTCTGGAGAATCAATGGGCCCAGGTGTTAAAACACAACATACACTACTTATGACTAAAAAATGAAATTAACTGATTAAAAAAAAATACTCATTTGTGTTTACTAGATCCCCCAAAGTTTTTTTTTTTTTTAAAGCTGGATGTTTGGGAGTTTTTTTATGGTGTTGTAAATGTGAAAGTTCTTTCATTCATAAGTTTACTCCACCTATATAGCAGTAGTAGTACTTATATATAGCTTTGTTTTGTTTTGAAATGATTATATATGCTAATACAACTTTGTAAAGTAATAAGGTTAAAACTCTTAATTCAGTGTTTCTTAACATTGGCAACTTTAAGATGTTTGGACCAGAGGTGGTGTTCAGCAGGTTCTGACCAGTTCTGGAGAAACCGGTAGTGGAAATTTTGAGTAGTTTGGAGAATTGGCAAATACTGCCTCTGACCGGCTCCGCCCCCATCTCTTCCCTGCCTCCCATCGAGTCCCAGCTGATTGGCTGGGTCTCCTTTGGTTGCCCTGCACAGGAGAATGGAGCTGGAAAGCAGGTTAGTGAGGTGGGGAGGGAATGGGGATTTTGCAGTATCCCTGCCACGCCCACCAAGCCACGCAGTAAATATTTTGAATCCCACCACTGGTTTGGACTTCAATTACCAGAATTCTCCAGCCAGCCATGTTGGAGAATTCTGGGAGCTGAAGTCCACACATCTCGTATAAACTCAGGCGCTTGGCATCTGGGATGTGTGTATGGATGGTTGCACTTTCCCAGGGTCGTGAGATCACCTTTTGGTAATCTTCCCAGGCAGCTTCCCATGAATAAAGTCAGCGGGTGAAGGCCAATTTGCTTAATGACTACATGACTCACTTAACAACTGTCGTGATTCATTTAACAGTTGTGGCACAAGCGATCATTAAATCAGTCAGGACTCAAAGGTGCCAGAGGCAACTGGACTTTCTGGTTTTCCTTTGAAGACATTTCGCTTCTCATCCAAGAGGACATTCGTAGACATTCAGCTAGGACTCCCTTGCCTCACTTAGCAACGGAAATTCTGGTTTCAGTTGTGGTCGTAAGTTGAGGATGCTGTTGTTAGGGCGTGTCATATTTTTTCAGCTTTGAATTTCCAAACATTAGGGGTGCTCAAAAGTTGTGACAAGCCTTGGTCTGGTTACTTGAATATAATTTAGATGTGCTTGGTAAGTAACTACATAAACATCATAACTTTCTCACGTTTGTTTGTTGAATTGTAGTCCGCTTGTTTCCCCAAACAAGGAAAACCATTTTGAATTTCATAGTCTCTCTTAACTTTGTGGTTTTAAATTATAATTTACTGGAACTCTCTCTTTGTAAGATGAATGATTTTATTAAGAAATGTTGTCGTAAGACCCCACTTACCCCCTGCACAATTTGCTTCATCTGGCCTATTTTTAATCCCATACCTTCATTGCTTATTAGAGTGTTTTATCTTTATTGTTTCATTAATACTGTTACCTTTCGCCTGCTTTTCATTTCTGTGATTTTACAATCTGCTCACAGTAGCCCATCAGTAAGATGGGAAGAAAATAAATTTAACCAATAAATAAATTTCCATAAAAGGGTTTCAGGGGCTTATTTTTCTCTCTTCATTCTGTCCCAAAGGTGTTTTTTCCAAAGGGCAACTGGACTTTCTCTGTTTTTGCTTGAAGACATTTCTCATCCAAGAGGCTTCCTCAGTTCTTCCATTCCTCACCATTCAGTCAGAACTGAAGAAGCTTCTTGGATGACAAGTGAAACGTCTTCAAGCAAAAATGAAGTCCAGTTGCCTTTTGAAAAACCATGACCTGGATGACTGAGAATCTCTACAGACAGGCATTTCTTTTCTATCCTTGTTTTTCCTCCTTGGAAAAATGATTTGAATATGGTGGGTTTGGAAAAGCAATTTCTTTCCCTGAAAACTCCGCATGGTCCTTGCTTTGTGCTTGATAAGATCTGAGGTCTGAGCTGGTACAATTTACTCAAAATGGTTTGCCTAAGATGGGAGGAAACAGATCGATTTTCCGCATCGAACAAGTCAATTGATTAAGAAAGAGAGAGATGAAGGCAAGACAAAAAGCAATGGGTGGAAACTAATCAAGGAGAGAAGCAGCTTAGAACTAAGGAGACATTTCCTGACAGGGTTACAATTAATCAGTGGAACAACTTTCCTCCAGAAATTGTGAATTCTCCAACGTTGGATGTTTTTAAGAAGAGATTGGATAACCATTTGTCTGAAGTGGTGTAGGGTTTCCTGCCTAAGCAGAGGGCTGGACTAGAAGACCTCCAAAGTCCCTTCCAACTCTGTATTCTGTGTGGAAAGCTTATTAGATGAATGACCTATTAGGAGCCTTATATTAAAACAACGTATTTCATGTGCGATCAAAAATAGAAAATTGCACCTAACACAGCATTTATTTCAATAAAAGAGTTCAGTTTTTTTAAATAAAAGTTTCTTATTTTTTTATAAATCCAAACAATTCATCTTCCATTTAACAATACATCGTCTGAGTATAGACATCTTGTGTGGCAATAATCAAAATTACTACTGTATTCATTACATTGATATTAGTTCTCCATTGTTATCTTGTTATTAATGTACATAATATCTCTTATACTATAACAATAACATGCTTAGATCTTCACTTATTATTAGCATATATATCATTATAACAATCCTCTTCTTACCATGTTTAATTCTATTAAGATATTTTCCTTATTTTACTAATCTATTCGATATTTCTAGCTTTCATGTTTTTTCTCTATCGATAAAATAGTTCCCATATCTTATAATATTCAGTTTGCTCCTTGTCTTTAATTGCAAGTGTTAATCTGCTCACTTCTGCACATTCTAATATTTTCCTAATCACATTTTCATCAGTAGGAATCTCTTCACTTTTCCAGTTTTGAGCAAATACAATTCTGGCTGCAGTTAATACATGAATAATTAAGGATATATTCTCTTTACTGTAAGTTTCAGGTACAGTTGAGATTTGCGTATGTAGGTGTGATTGGAGTAAATTGTAATCTGTGTAGTTTTAATGTTTTAATTATTTCTCCACTTGATTTATAACTCATAAGCCACTTCATAGGGAGAAGGGCAGCATAGTAAATATAAATAAAAATGATAAGGGTGATACGAAAATAGGATTTGCATTCTTTACGCTTTCTATGTAATCTGTTTCTTTTATTCCATTTCATAGGGTCTTAGTAATGTTCTGTGTTATGTATTCTGTTTTTTTTTAAATATGGACTCATAGCTAATTACACAATAAAATTACCAAAGGAAACAGATTTTTCCCTGTGCTTTTATTCAGTGTGGCATTTCTAAAGAAATTCTTGATTCCTGCACCTTTTCTTTTTTTTTTTTTTTGCTCTCCTTCATTTATATTTCATCAGTAACCCAGTAAACCCGGCAATAAATTCACAGCCTATAATCAGTTCTGCGGCCTGCATTTGTTTTTCTTTGGGTGATAAACAGTTCCGTAGGGCAGTCTTGGAAGCCAGAGCTATAAAACATTCAGCCTTCTGGGGGATGCTAAAATTTTCCACTGCTTCTGTAAAATCAGAATATGGCCTTGCTCCCTACCTATTGATGATGACGTGTTACTTTTGCAGAGTTTGTGCTAATTGAGGATCCCGGGATAGACTTCATGATAGACTGATGCTTCTTAATCTTAGCAACTTTAAGAAATGTGGACTTCAACTCCCAGAATTCCCCATCCTGCAATACTAACAGATTAACAGAATATCTTCAAGGGACCTTGGAGGTTTTGTAGTCCAACTCCCTGCTCAAGCAGGAAACCCTGTACTATTTCAGAAAAATTGTTGTCCAATCTCTTCTTAAAAATCTCCAGTGTTGGAGCATTCGCAACTTCTGGAGGGAAGCCATTCCAATGATTAATTATTCTGTCAAGGAAATTCTCCTTAGTTTTAAGTTGGTTCTCTCCTTGATTGGTTTCCATCCATCGGTTCTTGTCCTGCCTTCAGGTGCTTTGGAGAATAGCTTGACCCCCTCTTCTTTGTGGCAGCTCCTCAAATATTGGAACCCTGCTATCATGTCAGCCCCTGGTCCTTCTTTTCATTAAACTTAAAGACCTCAATGTGATATTTCTCACCCTTAGCAATTTTTAGATATGTGGACTTCAGCTCCCTAAAATTGGGAGTCGGCTGGCTGGCTGGGAAAATTCTGGGAGTTGAAGTCCACATATCTTAAAGTTGCTAAGGTTGAAAAACATTGTCCTAGACTAGACACAACCATAGTTGCATTTGGCCAGCCTTAGAGAAGGCTGAATCATTAGATATATGGCACTCTTTTCAGCGGTAAGCTGTAAACAGACATGTTCATGCAACATTACAATGATATATGACTTTTTGAGCCTCTTAGTTCATAATGTGCCCAAAGGCTACTAGTACCAGTGGAGTTAAACTACCCTTCTGGTTGTCTACCTCTTTTCAGTTAAGTGTCCTGTTGATATTCTTATTTCCTGTTTATTTTTTCCCTTGGGTGGGAGGGAGGCTGGAGGGAGGGCATTTTATTCCACAGCATGTCTGGGTTTACCTGTTGCACTCAAGAAGAAGCACTATGTACCTTTACAGGTTTACATGCAGTAGCAAGTATATGCAGTAGCAAGCACTTCAATTCACAAGCCACGATTCACAGCTTGGCATTGTGTATGAACCCCAGGCCTTGTGGTTTTGTAAGGCACAGATTTTGGCTTCTGGTGTTCTATGAGCCCAGCCGTCTGAGTTTATAACCAGGATTTTTGGCTTAGTGTGTCCGGACATGGGATTGGTGATTCATGGCTTACATGTGGGTTGAACCAGTCGCTTAAGCAATTGCTAACATATTAAGAAAGAAGAAAAAGACTAGCACTGGTGTATTTAAAGATGCTGGTTAGGGACAGTTTTAATAAAGAATTAAATGGGTAAAAATAGCTTTCAGCTGGATGGAATAGTTTGGGCATAAATTTGTTCAAAACTGAACAGAGCTGTAAGTCTGAGTTTAACTTTCAGGTGGGGCCTGGGTGGAGAGTGGTGGGGTTATCCAAGCATAACAAGGATTTCCTCAAGTTGTGAACACACCAGCTCTGATCAGAAGGATGGTGTGCCTGAATCTGAAGCTTGTCAGCTGCTAAGCACAACAGGTTGAAAAAGCAAAACTTTTGCAGAGTCCTAAATCCAGATAGCAGTCCAAAAGCAACAGAGAAAGCAGATTTTTTTTTACTTGCTTATTCGTTATTTATTTAAAACAAATAAACCTTGGCAAAATGTCTCTGGAGACCCAGGTCATGGTTGTCCCAAAAGTGCTTTTTTCAAAAGGCAACTGGACTTTCTTTGTTGTCCTTGAAGACGTTTCACTTCTCATCCACCACTGAAGAAGCTTCTTGGATGAGAAGCAAAACGTCTTCAAGGAAAACCCCCAAAAAGTCTAGTTGCCTTTTGAAAAAGCACTTTTGGGACCTTGGCAACTTTAAGATGTGTGGACTTCCAACTCCCAGAATTTCCCCAGCCTGGCCTGCAAGTTGCTGGTGAAAACAAATTTGTCTAGCACCATATAGATAATCTAGTAGTTGTAGAGTTGGAATTATAAAGATAACCCTGTTGAGCAATTAAAACTTTCATGGAATATAGCAGATGCAAAACCACAGCATAATTTGCCAGATTTAAATGTGTGTTGAACTGTTCCTAGAAGGCCTTGTGTTATGATAAAGATGCCCTATTCTGTCAATCGGTTTAATAAATGCACATTTAGGCAAAATACAGCTTTGACTTCAAATGCTTTAAAGCAGGCACAGAAAACTTCTCTGGCTCACAGGTTTGGAGAGTTTAGTGTGGGAGCTTTCACAAAATGGCTCCCGCGGGAGTAGCCGTTTTCTGAGGGGGTCTAATACAGGTAGGCCTCGACTTTTGACCACAAATGAGCCCAAAATTTCCATTGCTAAGCAAGGCAGTTGTTGAGTGAGTTGTTGCCCCATTTTATGACCTTTCTTACCTCAGTGATTAAGTGAACCACTGCAATTGGTAAGTTAGTAACGTGATTAAGTGAATCAAGCTTCCCAATTGACTTTGCTTATCAAAAGGTGATCACGTGACCGACCCCTAGACACTGCAACCGTCATAAATATGGGTCAGTTGCCAAGTGGCTGGATTTTGATCACGCGACCGTGGGGCTGTTGCAACGGCCATTAAGTGTGAAAAATGGTCAAAAGTCACTTTTTTCGATGCCGTTGTAACTTCAAACCATCATTAAACCAATGGATGTAAGTCGAGGGCTGCCTGTACACAATTTCCAAGTACGTCCACTGGCTCGAAAACTTTTCCAGCCTCTAGAGCCGTGATGGCGAACCTATGGCACATGTGCCACAGGTGGCACGCAGAGCCATTTGTGCGGGCACGCAAGCCCCAGACAAATGTACTGTGCATGTGCGCACCTGCCAGCTGATTTTCAGCCCGTTTGAGGCCTTTTTTGGCCTCTCAGAGAGAAGCCTTTGCAGCCTTTGGAGACCGGAAAAATTGGACTGTTTCGTCACTTCCTGTACTTCGAGAAATACCGGAAGTGACAAAACAGGCCCATTTTTCAGCCTCCAAAGGCTACAGAGGCTTCCCTCAAACTTCTGAGAAGCCGAAAAAGGCCTCAAACGTGCTGAAAATCAGCTGGCAGGTGCAGTGCAGGTAAGGGGGTGGCATGCGCAGGAGGCGGGGGGTGCACATTGCCTTATGGGTGCTGGCACATGAGCGCACGTGCAACTTCTGGCATAGGAGCCAAAAAAAGTTAGCCACCACTGCTCTAGAGTCTCACAAATCCTCTTAGCAGACCAAAATTAAGGGTGCCACCAAAGGGAAAAGCACAACATACACGGTGTTCTTAACTTTAATACTTCATCAATGGAAGGAATGTTTACATTGCAGTTCCTAGAGATGGCTGAAGATGTAATCTTTTCTTTTCTTTGTTTTAAGTCAGACAATTTCAGTTTGCTGGTTTTATCTGACTTAAGAGAAATGTTCCTAATTTTATGGCTCGTTGCCGTTTTGAAAACACGGGTTTTCCTGATTTGACATGGAGCTGAGTTTACTCACTGTCTTGAAATGTTTTTATGGGTCAACTGGTTCTTCCCCAAAGGAACAAATATTGCTCCACAGGTACCCTGCTGAGCCAACACCTTTGCATCAGCCTAATTAAAATAGGGGTAATTTTCTAACTCTTTTCCTTATTTTTTTTTCCACCCTCCAGGAATGCCGTTGGCTCAGGCTGTAGCAATTGTTCAGAAACACTGCCGTATCATAAAAAATATACAGGTTCTCTACAGTGAACAAGTAAGTCTGTCTTCAACTTATTGGCTTTTGCTTTTGGTGTTTATTGCACACCCCACAAGGAAGAGGAAGGTGCCTCAGTATTGCGTGATATTATTGTGTGTGTTTGTGTGTTGGTCCATATAATGTCTAAACATTCTTGGTGTTGCCACATCCCGAGGAATGTGGTTTTAAACAACACGATAGCTTGCACTATGTGTCAGGTGTGCATAAGTGCATGTATCATTAGTTTTAATCAAGAGTATTTTTTTGACCACACACCATGGCAGGCAACTCCAAGGGACATATTTAGCTTTTTACGATCAGAAAATGTATTGGATTCAGGAAGCTGAATTAAATCAATTTCTTTTCTTTTCTTTTTGTATTTTTTTTTTTCATTTTTGATTTAAATAAATTTAGAAACGGGGAAACATTGTTATACATACTTTTATTTAATATATATAAAGCGAATATCAAAGGTTAAGATTAGAATGTGAAAAAGGAGGTTACTCGGTACGCTCAAAATAAAATATATTACTATTAGAAGAATGTAGCAAATATCAACAATTGAAAAATGAAGGACTAAGTGCTGATACAGTTATGTATAACAACATTAGACGACGTAAGCTGGACTAATTTAGTATTTTTTTCCCCTATATTATTATTTCTTTTGTATTAAAATGATGATACTCAGTAGCACACTGTTCACGTAATGATAATGATGTAAGTTTTTGAATCAGTTTCTTTGATTGGTATCATTGATTTCATTTGGAAATAAGAGAATTTTGCACATCTCAAAAACAATTCAGTAATTCGGTTGCATCCAATCCCTGAATTTCCCCGTTAGATCTCTGAAAACAGATTGTTAACCAAAAAGATGGATAATTTTTTTTTGGATTTGGGGGGAAAAAAGACATTTAATAGAGAATCCCTTGTTCAAGAGATTATGATGATTTTCACAGATAGTGGCTTTGATTAGGTTCAATCCCTAAATATAAGAAATTTAGGGATTGAACCTAATCAAAGCCAATTAATTCTCCTGTAAAAGCAGAAGAACTAAAAGCAGAATTTATGACATATTGACGCTTTAAAGAAACAACTGTTCATACATGATTAAAATCTCATTCTGGTTATCGCAAGCCCTGTTTTCAGATTCACACTTCGCAGTCTAACATCACAATGCTTCCTATTCATCTGAACTGAAGCGTCCTTTTGTTTTGCATTCTGTTATATTTTTGGTAAGGAAAGGCGGGGAGGATTTTAAAAAGAAAAACCCAGGAATCACTGATTTCCTTGTGACATGGATTTTGCTTCTTGGGAAGAAAGAAACTGAAAAGAGCTTATATTCTTATCCACAAATAGTCCCAGTTTTTGTCAGTGCTCAGTATCTGGCTGGTTTTATCCACAGATACATGCCGTTGTTGAAATACCTTTTGTAACTTTTAATATATATCTTTTGCCCTGTTTATTCTCTCTTCGTCAATATTATTTTCCTTTATTCCACCACAGAGATACTATTTAATCAACAATGTCTATCCATAACCGTTAATTTGAAAAACCTGTAAGGGTGTTTATCACACATATCCAGTTTGTTTCATGGGAGAATTCTGCAAATATTTTCTCCATTGCTTGGCTACCTTTAAATCTGATTGTTGCCTTGTCTGTGGCCAGATAAGAGCATAGGCCTAATGCCTCCTATTTGACTATAGCTTAGACTACGGCTCTTTATTCCACCTCCGATTATTATTGTTCTGACCAAGGCTTCTTGAGACAGTAACAATCACACGCTGTTCCCCAAAACCTTTTTTTAAATTTCAACAGCTGTGAATTATATGCATTCACAGCCCGCAGTGAGTCCCAAACAGTTTATGAATAGCCCAAAAGAAGTCTGCCATAGTCTTTCGGGATAAGGCTGATAGGCACCCACCTTTATTTCCCTTGAAATGCTGCCAATGACTAAATTGCCAATTAGCTGCACAAGTGGAGAACGAAGTCAGCACAGAGCTTCAGAGTTTAAACCAACCAGTACGAACAAGGTTGCTTCCTGCAAAGGCTCATGTCCCTTTGCTCCTCCTTTATGTCTTATGGGAGGGCCAATCATCTCCAAGCCTTAGTCCCGAGTCGCCCCTTTTGTCTTAACTGTTCTTGCCTTCTGGCAGCTCTGTGCATACGCACACTGGGAACCGGATCCCTCTGTTCCTCTGCCACACTGATGTCAGATTCTGGAGGCTCTGGATTCAGCACACAACTCCCAGATAGCCCTGGCCCCATCTCTGTATCGGATGCAGGACCCTTGTCCGAGACTCCGGGACTGGCCCATGTTCCTCCCCACTGTCCAACTCTGCTGCCAGCTCCGCAGGCCTCCAGTGAGCCACAACACTTATCCCTTTCTCCATGTTCATGTTGGGACAAATGCTATAACTAAGACCCTGAAATTATTCAGAGGGCCGGGACAAGAAGTAAGCTTAATTCTAAAGAGAGATCCAACACAGAGCTAAGGAGAAATTTCCAGACAGTGAGAACATGTTGTGGCTGCTCCATCAACTGGAGGGTTTCACAAATAGTGTCAGCCCTGGTTTGATATCAGCCCTGTCCCAACTTGGTCTTCTAGGAAAGTAAGACTCTGGACTCTTATCTGTAGTGAAAAGAATACTTTTACGAAAAGCCAAGTGGTTACAGTAGATCAAAGCCAGAACGGAGGTTTTGCATGTGAAAACTTCTCTATTAACTTTCCCTTTCTCATTACACACACACATACACACACACACACACCATCTCCCATTTCTCCAGGTATATTCAAAGAAGTTGCTTTGGTAACTGTCCCTGCAAAGGCAGGCTAGATCTTGAGCCCTTATATTCCATTTCCCAGGCCTGGGACCTTGGGATGTTGAGTCGATGTCTCAGGAAGGCACTAAGCTTAGTTTCGGTTTCCCCATTCCCCCAGTTCCCTCCTCCCATAGTTTACGGCATGCTAACATCTAGCGAAGCAGGGCTGGAACAAAGGGTAACAGTTCTGACAAATAGGCTGGACAACCACTTGACCGGGATGGTATAAGATCTCCTGCCTTAAGCTGTGGGTTGGACTAGAAGACCTCCAAGTCCCTTCCAGCCCTGTGATTCTACCTACTATGCCCCCCCCAAGGTTATTCCCCCAAAGCATCACAGCCCTGGTGCTATACCCAGCCCGGTCTTGATCTAAGTCTATTTTCTAAGGGGGGTTGGACTAGATGACCTACAAGGTCCCTTCCAACTCTGTTAATCTAATCTAATCACAGGCATTCTTGCTTAGAGAGAATTGTGTGCAGATCAAGCACTAGGCAGGTGGATTTTGCAAAGTACACCCTTTATAAATAATAGCAATATGCAATTAAATAATAGCATATGTTGTTTATATAGTTTGACTAGATGTTTCTATAGCTGTTCTAACAAATGCTTCAATATTTGCTTTCCTTGGTGTATTCCTATATTGGTATGTTTTTGTCTCCCGGGACAACTTTAAGATATGTGGACATCAACTCCCAGAATTCCCCAGCCAGTACGTGGACAGAGGAATTTTGGGAATTGAAGTCCACACATCTTAAAGTTGAGTAGGTTGAAAAACACGGCTCTTTTGGACAGAAACTATTCTGCTTTGCTTTTGAGAAAGGAAAATGTAACTCTTGTTTTGATCGTGCTCTGTTTTACAAGGTTTGAGAGACTATAAATAAAATAAAATAAAACAAACAGAATGGCGCTTAAGGCTTGCATAGAACCAGTTGTACTTGCAAGCATCTGAACAGCACCTTCCAAAAGTTACTGCTTTGCACTGCTCAGGAAATTCATTCTAACATTTGAAATTTCCTGAGTAGCAGAAGCGGTAACTTTTGAGAGGCACCGCTCAGATGCTTGCAAATGCAATTGGCTCTATCCAAGCAAATCATTCAGGGTGGGAAAGGATTCTCTTGAAGAAATTTAGCCCAGGGTTCTTGCGTGCACTTATATCCCTTGTTAATTCTTTTAAGCTTAGCTTTTCTCAGTTGAGGAGGTCAAAAGCCATTAACAACAACAACAAAAAACAACAGTGTAAAACAGCTGGCTTCTGGAAATGAGTTTAGACATCTGCCTGCAACTGGCTGTGCGGTTCTTAACTCCTCGTGAGGAGCAGAAGTTTTTTCAAAGCAATAGGTGGAATGGGGAACTATAAGGTACACAAAACCTATTACTCACTCTTTCAGCTTGCCCAAGAGTTGTAGGAAGTGATTTCAGAGATGGGAGTTAATGTATCGTAGGAGTCTCCGTCATGAGTGATTGACTGTTTCTGACTAGCCATGTGTCTGGACTTAATCCTTTGAAGACAGGTAGTCCTTGACTCACAACCATTAGTTTAGTGGCCTTTCAAAGTTACAGCAGGACTGAAAAAGAGTGACATAGCAATAGCAATAGTGCTTAGACTTATATACCGCTTCACAGTGTTGTAACAGCTCTCTCTAAGTGGTTTACAGAGTCAGCCTCTTGCCCACAACAATCTGGCTTCTCATTTTACTGACCTGGGAAAGATGGAAGGCTGAGTCAACCTTGAGCTGGTCAGAATCGAACTCCTAGGAGTGGGTAGAGTTAGCCTACCACACTGCATTCTAACCACTGCGTATCATGGATGGATGGATGGATGGATGGATGGGAAGGAGGGAAGAAGGAAGGAAAGGGAAGGGAAGGGCAAAAAGTGTCACTTAGACTTATATAACACTTCACAGTGTTTTAATAGCCCTCTCTAAGCAGTTTCCAGGGTCAGCCCCTGTCCCCCAACAATCTGGGTCCTCATTTTACCCACCTTAGAAGGCTGAGTCTACCTTGAACCTAGTGAGATTCAATCTGCCAAATTGCAGGCAGCCAGCAGAAGCAGCCGGCAGTTCTGCACTCTAACCACTGCGCCACCGAGGCTCATGGCTATGGCTGTTTTTCACATTTCCGACTGTTTCAGCATCCCCATAGTCATATGATCAATACTCAGATGCTTGGCTACTGGAATTCTGGGAGTTGAAGCCTTCAAGTTGCCAAGGTTGGAGACCCCTGATCTAAACTGTGAACATCAGATGTTGGTTGACTTACTGTTCCATATTCAACATCCTTCCCCAAACAGATGCCTTCTAGAGGTGTTAAGACTCCAACTCCCATAATGCTCACCCAAGGGAGCCCATCCTGATTGGAAATTGTAGAAATTGAAGGCAGGCAGAGGTTGTCCTCCACTTACAAACGTTCACTTTAGCGACTGTTGCAACGGCACTGAAAGAAAATAACTTACAACTGGCCCTCACTCTTACCACCATTGCAATCTCCCCAAAGTGGCGTGAACAAAAGTTGGGCGCTTATGACCGTTTGCAACATCCTGGGCCATGTGATCGCCATTTGTGACTCTCCCAGCCGGCTTCCGAACACACAAAGTCAATGGGGGAAGCCGGTTTCGCTTAACAACTGTGTGATTCACTTAACAAACTGTAGTGAATCGCGTAACAGCCGTGGCAAAAAAAAGGGAGTCGTACAACAGGGCGCAACTCACTCAACAACCTTCTTGCCTAGCAGTGGGAATTGTGATCCCAGTTAAGGTTGCGGACTACCTGTATCTCAGAAGAGCATCCATTTGGGACTGGCTGCTGTAAACATTTGCGCCGTTGGAATGACATCTTCCTTTGGCAGCGATCTGACAGTTTTCTTCATGTGTTGACTTTGCTTATCTGTGTTCCTGGCATTTTCCCAACTGTGTGGAGTTATTGCTTAGCCTTCACGTCTGAAATTCCTTCTCTTGACCTGCCAGACTAATGACCTCATCTTGCCTTGACTGGACTTATAGTTACAGTTTTTGTTGACCATGTTTTGGCCTTGATTCTCTGCAGCCAAAGGCTGTTCCTGGGAGAGTTTTTTCTCCAGCCAGAAGGTAACCGGGCCATTGGGGGCAAAGTTGGAGCTAATAAAGGGACTCCGACTGATTATCGGACTGTGTTGCCTTTGTGCCATGCCCCTTTGGGTCATCACACACACGGCTCCAGGAATTCTCTGCCAGCAACTCAAAAAATGAATTTCTTTGATTTGTTTTCCAGTCTCCTCTCAGCCATGACCTCATCCTTAACCTGACTCAGGACGGAATCAAACTGCTATTCGATGCTTTCAATCAAAGACTGAAGGTAATCTCACGCCCAGAAGTTACAGTTCTCCCTTTCTGCGCATCTAACCAAAAGAGTCCATGCATGTTTGGCAGTACAAGTTGTCGCAAAACCGACACCATGTTCTGAGCCACAACCGTGCAGCTGTGTCTCCATGGCTACTGCTTCTCCCCAGTATTTACATCGTGTGTGTTTACTGGTCTGGCTGCTGCTGCTGCAGTGATATTGATACTGACACTTTTATTGGTCTGGATTTAATGCCTTAATTTTAGATCCCTGTACAAGATTTGAGCGTGTTGTTTTAGCCCAGAATATCCTGACAGCTTTTGGATCAGCAGGGAGGTTGGATTTCACAAGAAGAAGCCTCCCTAATTTGTAGTCCTTGACTTACAATATTCATTTAGTGGCTGTTCGAAGTTACAACCGCACTAAAACAGTGACTTATGACCATTTTTTCACACTGGAAGCGTCCCCCATGGTCACACGATCAAGATTCGGGTGCTTGGCAACTGATTTATATCTATGTTGGTTGCAGCATCCTGGGATCACATGATTCCCTTTTGTGACCTGAGAAGCAAAGGCAATGGGGGAGCCAGGTTCACTTAATGACCATGTGACTTAACAACTGCAGCAGTTGTGGTTCCCTTAACAGCTGTGGCAAGAAAGCTCGTAAAATGGGGCAAACATTAAGTCTCACAGCAGCGGAAATTTTGGGTTCAGTTATGGTTGTAAGTCGAGGACTACCTGTATAAGGAAGGTGATGGGTGAGCCTCTGTTTGGCTTCCCTTTTCCATATTTGGGCTGGCAGAGGCTGCCCACTATCTCTTGGGCAGCTCCTTCCTTGCTCCGGCCCAATTGTGCCATTCTTGTTTAATCGTTTTCTCATCGGTCATATCCAATTTTGCTATTTGGCAGCATCTTGGAGAACCTGTGGGCCTCCCTTTACTTTATTGGAACATAATGGAGTAACAGAATTGGCAGGGGCCTTTGGAGGTCTTCTAGTCCAACCCCGTACTCTACTAGAAGAACCTCTGTTCCTCTCCTTTTTTGCATTGCCATGCGGGCAAAGTATTTTAGAGTTTTTAAGAAGCTTTGCCTTTTTTCTCAACCAGGGGAGCCATGCTTCTCCCCCTGTTGAAGCTCCTACAGGTGTGGGGCAGGATTTGCTGGGGGGGGGGGATAATGTCTTCTTGTAGATCAGCCAAGCTCTCTTAAGCAACTTAGTGATGCCCGGGTTTATGGAAGCTTTTGAAGTAAGCCATTGGTGAAGTCACTCTCTCCAGTGGCATTTGGGCAGAATGTGGTTTATCCTGTGCGAACCATAGTTGATTCATGGGAAAAGCAAACCGTGGTTGACCATGATATGCAAAGCAGCAGCTGAACATTGATTTTGCAGCTTTTGAGACTGATAGATGATGTTTGGCTTTTGGCCTTCTGCGTTGACCACTTTGTCATTGTTACGAGGGTTGGCTTTCTGTCAGGATTCCAGCGATCGCCCTAATTAAATCATGATTCTCGAGCCAAACTTCAAAAAACTTCAAAAGATTTATTAGAGGCGACATACTGGCATGACCTGTTATGAAGCCAACTCTGAGTGTGTCATAAATCAGATTCTCCAATTAAGCACCTTCACGGGCTGGATGTCACATTCTCCAATTAAATATCTTCCAGATTTCCTTCCTCTCCCCGTTTACGGCAACTATAAAACAGGCATAGGAGTGTTTTATGAGTTGACACACTTCTGTTAATGTTATATGTAAATGAAGATTCAATCATCCAGGCCAAAAGTAACCCAAAAAGGTTTGTGTTCCTTTACTATGGCTGTGCTTTCATTTCTTCTTTTTATCTCCTCCTCTGCTTCTTTGCCATTCTAGCCCACCCTCCTCTCTTACTTTTTCTCGTATCCTTCCTGCTTTCCGTAACACACATTTTCAGATCCATTGCTCCGGGCATTAAAACTGTTTTTCAACCTTGGCCCCTTTAAGAAGCATGGACTTAAACATGCTTTTACAAGAAGAGTACTACACTCCTCTGTTCGCAACTGAATACCCTACACCACCAGGCTTGAGATTCTAGGCTTAGACAACCTTGAACTACCCTGGCTAAGATTGAGCTTAAGCATAGTACATAAAATCATACGTTACAACGTCTTACCAGTTAATGAATATTTCAGCTTTAATCACAACAACACAAGAGCGCACAACAGATATAAACTGAACGTAAACCACTCCAAACTAGATTGCAGGAAATATGATTTCAGCAACAGAGTGGTCAGTGTCTGGAACTCACGACCTAATTCTGTTTTCACCTGCTCAAACCCCCACTCCTTTACCCTCAAACTAACCTCTGTCCTAAGAGGTCTGTAAGGGATGCATAAGCGCACAATCGTGCCTACTGTCCCTGTCCTATTGTCCCCAATTATTAGTTCCTATTTCATGTATTTAAACTTAGGTTTATTCTTATTTCTATTGTATTGTAAGTGTTTGACAAAATAAATAAAATAAAATAAATAAATGCTGGCTGGGGAATTCTGGGAGATGAAGTCCAGGTCTCTTCAGGGGACTAATGTTAAAGAAGCAAATTCAAACTAAAAATAGAACTGGAGACTAAATATCCTTCTCTCCTTTGTTTTATTCCCATGTAATTGTATGTTTTTAAGTTTATCTTTGACTAACATCCTTACAGAAGTCAAATATGCTCTACAATTCCAGGGGACATTGATTAATTAATTTATCATCGTTTTTACAATTTTTGTTTCTCTTTTTTAGGTGATTGAAGTTTATGACTTGACTAAAGTGAAGTTAAAGTACTGGTAAGTAGCTAGATGGTCTCTCCAATGGCCACGAAAAAAGACTATTAAGACATTTTCAATTCTGTAGCAGCTGGGCTGTCTATAGGAGGAGCATGTCAGAAGAGAAAGGATGGTAGCTGCAATTATGCAACCAAATTCCTGCCTTTTTTATGTACATCGGAGTCTCCAAACTTGGCCAACTTTAAGACTTGCACACTTCAACTCCCAGAATTCCTCGACTAGCCTTGATTTTTTTTTGCCTACCCTTGATGGGTGAACCAGCAAACCAAAAAGGTCTATTTAATGACAGTTTCTTACTACGTGTTTGCTGGAGAACAATGGTTATTTTCAGGATGAAACATGGCCTGTTTGAAACGGCCTTTAGGGCAAATTGGGATCTTCAGCTCCGTGTGGCATTGGGAATCCTGGCTGGTATAACCTAATCCGGTTACCACAACTTCATTGTTAAATTCTGTGTCACAAAATTCCCTCCCTGGTGTCTTAGAGCAGCCCTTATTGTTCGACTGATCTTAATCCGTCAAATTGTTGGGCTAGGATTGTGTTGATCTTCTGAGGGAGGAATAAAGCAGGTAAATTCCGCCACATGCTATCCCATCCTCCACACCTCATTGTGTCGATCTTGCTGGAGGGGCGCGTCTGTGCATGTGTGAGGGAGCGTGCGAGGGAGGGACACACGTGAGCCACAACCTCTCCAAGATGATTGTTTGGAAAACATTGCAGCAAAAGAATCTAGGTTTGGGGAGGAAATAAATGGCCTTGGTCTAATTCAATGGCAAGGGAAGAAAGCATGAATTAATGTTAAACTGTTACAGGATGCCAGAACTAGAGGATGATTTGGATTACCTAATTGGAGATACTATGAAAGGTTATTAACATTGGAAGGACATGATTTACAAATGGGCTGGCACACATCTTTGTGGTACAGGAGAGGTAAAACACATGGGTACTTTCAAAGGCATATGGTCAGGGATGCATTGTTACACGTATGGGGGAAAAAGTAGGGAACAGCAACTGCAGTGATTCACCTAATAAAAAATGTCATAAACTGGGGCAGAACTCACTTAACATACATCTTGCTTAGCAACCAAAATTTTGGCTTCATTTGTCCTAAGTTGAGGACTACCTGTATTATTTCTCGCAAGATATTTGGCATGATGGAGACAAAAATAGTTCTTTAATCTGTGATGAGAAACTAGCAACAATGCATGTTAATTCTTTGGGCTTTCTCTTCTAAACCCTTTTTTCTTTTACAAATTTCAAACTGTAATTGCAGAAGATCTGATGAAAGTAAGAAAGCATGGACTTGGCTTGAACTAGCATTCTGTTTTTCTCACCCCATTAAAGCCAGTAGTTGCAACAAAAGCATTTTGTACATGACGCGAAAGTGCATTAAAATACATTTTTGAACCTTTTACCGAAAGACCTCTGCCCTAGAATTTCACGTCTGAGCAGATTTGGTTAGAAGCAGAGATAGGATATTTAACCTGAAGCCTCAGATCACAAATATCTTTGAGCCAAGGTAGTTGGTCTTGGTTGCAAGTTTCTTCCACGCTGCAAAAAAAAAATAAAAAAAATGGGGACATTCTAGTTTTTTTAGGTTGTGGAAATCAGCAACAAAAGAAACCGTGAAAATAAAAAATGAAGCAGTTTGTGAACGTGTGGGTAGCTTTCCATTTGACTGATCGATTTTAATGAATCTTTCTTTTTTCCCTAGTGGTGTTCATTTTAACTCTCAAGCTATTCCTCCTACCATTGAACAAATTGATCAGTCTTTTGGAGCCACCCATCCAGGAGGTGAGTTTTGGGCATTTAAAAAAGATGCAAATCTTGCTTGGCAGCTCATATCCAGAAGAACCCTTTCGCCATATTAGATTAGATTAGATTAGATTAGGACTTGGAAGGGATCTTGCAGGTCATCCAGTCCAACCCCCTGCCCAAGCAGGAGATCCTACACCATTTCCAACAAATGCCAGTCCAGGGGAATTCGTTCTTCCTTTTAATTTCAGATTCAGGTTGATACTGTAGGTTTCCTTGACTTACAACAGTTCATTGATGCAGTGGCACTGAACAAAGTGACAGGATTCCCCCCCCCCCGCCCCCCGCATACACTTCTATGGTTGTGACTTATGATTTTTTTCACACCTACGACTGTTGCAGTATCTCCATGATGACACGATCAAAATTCAGATGCTTGCAGCTGACTGATATCCTGGACTAATGTGATCCCCTTTGGTGACTTTTTGACAAGCAAAGTCCCACGAGGAAGCCAGATTCACACCACAACTGTGTTAACTGCAGTGATTCACTTAACAATTGTGGCAAGGAAAGTCATAGAATGGGGCAAAACTCACTTGGGAATTGTCTCGCTTAGCAACAAAAATTTTGGGTTCAATTGTGGTCATAAGTCAAAGACTACCTGTATAGGTGATCATTTGGAGAGTCACTTGGTTTCTGCATGGGATGACTTTGGACAGGAGAAAAACATGCATCAAGGAGCACAGAGATTACTTTGGAGAAGGCACATGACAATTTAGTAACATGTGAATTTAGGCCAATAAAACTGGAAAGGGTAAGAAAGAGATTACCTGTTCCTTCTAACAATAGAAGTGGTCTTTTTTTGTGACTTTGGGGTGGACCAGATTCTTTGAAGAAACAAATGGTTTACAAACTGCAGCGTCTGCATTCGTGCCTCCTGCTAAACCAAATCTTCTTTTATATATAAAAGCGAAATACCACTCACGCATCATCACCAAATCTCCACAACCGTAAAGCCTACGAACTTGACATTTGGCACGTATGTTCCTCTTGCCTTCCAGGTGCTCACTAAGAAAGGATTTTTCCAAATGACCATCACAGCATTAGAATTTCCTATATTATAATTATTATTATTATTAACGTGCTCTGATGCTAAGGAGTTCTACTCCCTCTCCCCACCTGGAAAGAAATCTCTTCCAAATGCAAAACACAGCAGAGGAGAGGAGTTTCAGTTTCAGAGCACCAAGCAGCTTTAGCACAGAACAGTTGAGCTAAGCCACACCCAGGCTCCTTGCTGTCTCCTTGCTCACACAGCAAACAGTTTCAATTTCCAAACAGCCCTCAACTCTCTCACACACTGACAGAATGCTAGCCAGATGAATACCGCTGGATGCTGGTAGGCAGAGGCAGAATTCTCCCCCTCTCCCTTATTTTCCTCCTCAAAAACTAAACCCGACCAGAGAGTTTCGTAGTGAAGCAGGGGTATAGAGCTAGTCGAAAGATATGGTGGCTTAGTGTCACCTTCTCCAATTTTTGGTGGAGCTCCAGAATTGCCCAACCAACATCGGTTGAGAAAATCCCAAGATGTCAGGGAGGGACATCAAATTGAAGAAAATTCCGTGAACTAGAACTACAAAGAAATTTTGTGGCTATGAGGATAATTAATCACTGGAATTACTCACCTCCAGAAGGTGTGGTGCTCCATCACTTGTCAAAGAGAGATGCAGACTAGAACTCAGGAGAAATTTCCTGACCGTGAGAACAACTAATCCGTGGAACAGTGTGATGACCCAAAGGGGCGTGGCACAAAGGCAACACAGTCACATAAGAAAGAAAAGTCCCTTTAATACATCAACTTTGCCCTAATGTCCAGTTACCTTCGGCTGGAGAAAAAAACTCTCCTAAGAACAGTCTTTAAGTGGAGGTAATTCAGTCTGAAAACAAAGTACATACAACCTGTAAATAAAAATCCACACAAATCACGCTGCAGCAATTAACTGGACAGGGCAGGAGAAGCAATTTGCAGACTTCAAAGGCCAACAAAAAACACACAGTTGGGAAGGCGCCAGGAATCCAGATAAGCCTTGACAATAAAAGATAACTCGATTTGCTTTCAACAAGTTGCTGTGCGCAAACTCCCTGTGTTCCCAGCTGCAGCTAATGAAGGGAATCAGGGCCCTTTCCTCCCGTAAGCCATGCAACTCATGTTGTTCCCTTCTCTGTTCTTCCCAGCATGCCCTAGGATGAAGAGGGGTGGGCCTGGGTCTTCCTCTGAATTCCCTCTCTCTTGCTCTGCCTCTCCCTGCCTTTCCCCAGTTTCTTCCACAGCCAACGGAGTCACACTCCCACCCCCTGTCAGCTGCTCGGCCTCCCCCTTGGAATCAGATTTCGACAGGGGCATGACAAACAGATTAGCAATGGGAATAAATTCATCCCATGATATCAGCCAGGTTTCTCAATGGCATAGGATCTCCTACTTGGACAGGGGTTGGACTAGAAGGCCTCCAGGGTCCCTTCCAATCCTATTGTCCCAAAAGTGCTTTCTCAAGAAGCAACTGGGCGTTCTGGTTTTTCTTGAAGACATTTCTCTTCCTCATCCAAGAAGTTTCTTCAGCTCTGATGGACAGTGTTTTCAAATAATAGGAAGACTGGTACTTGGATGCCGCATTGTGACTTTTCAACAACCAAATAATGGAGGACTATGTCTTAATATAAACATGTGTATTAATGTTAGGATTGGCAATGGTGACCTTGTTAGAAGCTACAATAGAGGTAAAAATAAGAAATAGGGGGAATATTAGCCGGTAAAAATTTTATATAACAGAATATAAGTAATAATTTGATGGAAAAGATCAGAGGTTGAAAGATGGTATTATCATCTATGCTTATTATATCATTGCCAGTAAAGTGGAACATTGAAATATTGAATAAATACTCTAAAAAACCCATGTATAGTAATACTAGGATTATATAAGTTTGATTAATATAACAACTGTTATGATTATCGTTATTGCTGCTCGTATCAAAATGAATTATGCCCAGAGGCCACACTGTTCATGTATTGATATTGACGTATCCTTACAAAAATAAAAATCCAACAAAACTTGGAAGAAAACTGAATGAATGAGAATCTCCGTAGACCATCCAATTCTATTATTCTGTATTCTATCCTGTACATGTATCTCTCAAAACATTTGAGCGGCACCAAGGAGAGAAACTATGGCAGATACTTGTGTCTGCTTTGTTGGTTTTCTTGTGCTGTCTCCCGGGATTGTGCAAAACCTTCAAAAGAGATCCATGATGGGATGACCAGGAGCAACATCCAAAGCATTTGTGTAAAATCTGGTGGGGACAAACAGCTCTTTTAATCAGTTGAAAAAGAGTTTCTGTGAAATACTTCTTCTGGAAGGTTGTTTGTTGTCTTTTTCTGGGATGTAGGATGGGGTCTTTAAACTGATTTTATTCTTTCTGTGATGTTATAGCACAAACCGGCAAGTTTAGAATATTAGAATTAGAATAGAGCTGGGAGGGACTTTAGAGGTCTTCTAGTCCAGCCCCCTGCTTAAGCAGGAGAACCTATCCCATTTCAGATAAGTCTTCTTAAAAGCCTCCAGGGATGGATCACCCACAACTTCTGGAGGCAAGCTGTTCCACTGGTTAATTGTCCTCCCTATTAGGAAATTTCTCCTTAATTCCAGGTTGCATCTCTCCTTGACTGGTTTCCAACCATTGTTTCTTGTCCTGCCTTCTGGAGCTTTGGAGAATAGTTTGTCTCCTTCTTTCTGGCAGCCCCTCAAATATTGGGATATTGCTATCACGTCACCCCTAATTCTTCTTTTCTTTAGACTAGCCAAACCCAAAACCTGCAGCCATTTATTTTAGCCTTTTATTATATGCCTCAAAATACTGTAAATAATTTCATACCAGGAAAGCACAAAGTTGCTTGGAGGGAAATTTGCATGGTGGTTCATATGTTACAGGGTTTTCCCCCTCCTCTTGTCAGTAACATTTAATTGCTTAATTGCTTGTTTGCCTTACAAGACGAAGGTTCTACTAAAAGGTGAACCATCCAAATTACGCAGTTACTAAATTTGTATGCTGTTCTTTGCAAGAGGAACAGTGTAAATATCAAACGGAAAAGGCAAAAAAAAATCCTCTTAAATATGTGCCATTCTCATTTCTAACGAGATATAACGTTTCAGGCTGATCAACAAAAGAGGATTTAAAAGCCAGGATGAAACAAAACATACCCAAATGGTGTTTTTCTTCCAAGAATTCAGCATTTGTAGGAGGCAGGAAGTCAAGAGAAATGTTTGAGCTCAGATCAGAAACTCATACAGACAATCCTTGACTTACAACCACTCATTTAGTGACCAGTTGAAGTTACAATTGCAATGAAAAAAGTGACTTATGACTGTTTTTCACACTTATGACCATTGCAGTATCTTCATGGTCACATGATCAAAATTTGGATGCAAGAAAGGTTGTAAAATGGGGCAAAACTCCCTTAACGAATGTTTTGCTTAGCAACATAAATTTTAGGCTCAATTAAGGACTGTCTTTATCCCTTTATTCCTCCTGTCTCGTTTCTTAATTTTGTTGCCCCTTGATATTCCGCAGCATGCTTCCCTGTGCCTCTTCCTTGTTTTCTTATCATTATTTAGCCCCATTATAACATCTAGCCAAACAGGTTAGGTAGGTTGTGTTGGAACTGTAGAAACTTGCAAGTCCTGCTTGAGCTGCTACCAGAAGGAAACAATGCCCCAAGAATCTAGAAATAGGGACGTCTAATTTTTCACCCGATTTAAAATACTGACTGTGATCCCATGAAAAAACTTCATTTTTCACTCTGTATTAACCAGCGGAACAACTTGCTCCAGAAGTTGTGGATGCTCCAACACTGGAGATTTTTAAGAAGAGATTGGACAGTCATTTTTCTATACTGGTATAGGGTTTCCTGCCTGAGCAAGGGGTTGGACTAGAAGACCTCCAGGGTCCCTTCCAACTCTGTTATTCTGTATTTTTAATCTTCCTATGATACCTTAAAACTCCTACTGTTTACCACATGATTGGAAAAAACGGAGACGTGTTATAATGAAGAGCTCAACCCTGGGACAGATTTGGAAGGACAAGGTTTAGATCAAGGGTCACCAACCTTTTGGACCTCAGAGACCACCAAACTCATAATTTTAAATCCCAGGGACCACTAACCGGTTCTGTGGGTGTGGCCTAATTTGTGGGTGTGGCTTGGTGGCCATGTGACTGGCTGGGCATGGCTCATATGTAAATACTATACATATTTATATAAATATTGATTTTTTAATTAAAAAAGAGCAACTTTTACCCCAAATCAGGCAAAGCAGGCAGGCAGATTGAGTTGCTCACAGAATCATTCAGTGATCTATCTATCTGCCATCGGCTAGTTCAGTCTGTCACATAAAATTTACTTGCCGTGAGTCTGCACTGAATAATAGAACCTTCAGTCCTAGGGGAGGTTCGGCTGTGCTTAAAAGCAGAGCCGAAGACCTAAAGACTAGCTAGAAAGCAAGAAATCCCACCATTTCCTGCTTCCTAGCTAATCTAAATCTCCCGGCACAGCAGAACAGCTGATGGTCGGAAAAAGGAAAAACAGCAATTTAGCAGGCAAGTTTGCTGGGTAAGGAGTGAGTGAGCCGGGTGGGTTCCCGCGGGCCATGTGGGCGGCGCAGCCTTGTGTTTCTGTGCAGCCTGAATTAATTGCTCTGGAGGTGAGATTTCTCTGCGGCCCACCAAAATTTTCTCACGGCCCACCAGTGGGCCACAGCCCACCAGTTGGCGACCGCTGGTTTAGATTATTATACAGTTAGTCCTGAACGACTATAATTGAACCCACAATTTCAGCCGTAAGCTGTGATGGACATAAAGTGGATCGCCTGATTTTATGACCTTTTTAGCAGCGGTCGTTCAGCAAACCCATTGTTTGCTATGGGACCTTTACCAGAAATGGGAAATAAATGTTGGTTTATGGAAATGTCGTGGTCGTGTGACTACGGGACACTACAAGAAGCTGGTTGATGGTGTAACTCTGGGGTTGGGATAGCAGACATTGGAACTTCAAATCCGGGTTGTAGGTCAGTTTTTCGGGATCTGTTGTAACTTTGAGCGGCCACGGTCGTAAATCGAGGTTTCCCCGTGGGGTGAAGGCAATGTTTGGCCGCATGAATGTTAATGCCGAGTTTGGGTTTTAACCAAGAATTACTGTTTTTAACAAGCTGCTGTATGTGTGTTTTTCCCCTCAGTTTACAACTCCGCCGAGCAACTTTTCCACCTCAACTTCAGGGGCCTGTCTTTTTCCTTTCAGTTGGACTCATGGACTGAAACTCCAAAGTATGAGGTCAGCTATTCAGGTTAAAAAAAATAAATTTTAAAAAAAAAGATGCAAAAGGAAAACAACGTGTTCGTTTCTTCCTCTGTGTTCCCTTTCTTTGATTGTAAAATGCGTGGTTTTTTTAAACCAGGGGGGTCTCGAACCTTGGGAACTTTACGACTTGTGGACTTCAACTCCCAGAATTCCTCAGCCAGCGCATGCATGCGCTGGCTGAGGAATTCTGGGAGTTGAAGTCCCCTGGTTTAGACTACACAGCAGGGGTGAATTCAGAGAAAGGTTAGAAGAAAAAAAAAAAACCAGCTTGGAGGCCTGAATTGGAAACTGCAGATCTTTCCATGCGAACTCAGGATATGTGTAAAAAGAGCTGCGCTGGTGGACATCATCTTGAACTACACAGACACACACACAGTCGGACAGGTGCACCATTCCCGCAAATGCCCCTGATTCAGGAGGCTTGATCCCCAAGCTATAACTGTAGCCATCATGTCAAGCTATGGCATGTTTATCCATCTTTTGTTGAATAAACCACAATCGCCCAGGTTAACGCAATCCACTAAGCCATAAAATCCTTGATTTTAGAGGCACGGTGGCTACGATCTCCTGCCGGAACTCAAAACAAATCCCCTTATGACTGACTGAAATATGGGAAGCAGATCCTGGGTTTTGCAAGAGAGGGATTAAATTTTTCACTAAGCACTTTATATCCGTGCTTCGCTACGAAACTATGTGATCGGGCTTAGTTTTTGGGGGGAGGAAAATAAAGGGGGGTGTGTGGAAATTCTGCCTCTGCCTACCAGCATCCAGTGGTAGTCATCTGGCTAGCATCCTGTCAGTGTGTGAGAGAGTTGAAGGCTGTTTGGAAATTGAAACAGTATTTGCTGTGTGAGCAAGGAGACAGCAAGGAGCCTGGGTGTGGCTTAGCTCAGCTGTTCTGTGCTAAAGCTGCTTGGTGCTCTGAAACTGAAACTGAAACTCCTCTCCTCTGCTTGTGTTTTGCATTTGGAAGAGATTTCTTTTCAGATGGGGGGGTGGAGTAGAACTCCTTAGCATCAGAGCATGTTAGTAACAATAATATAGGAAATGCTAATGCTCTGATAGTCATTTGGAAAAATCCTTTCTTAGTGAGCACCTCGAAGGCAAGAGGAACATACGTGCCAAATGTCAAGTTTGTAGGCTTTACAGTTGTGGAGATTTTTGGATGATGCGTAAGTGGTATTTCACTTTTGTGTGTGTGTGTGTGTGTGTGTGTGAGAGAGAGAGAGAGAGAGAGAGAGAGAGAGAGAGATAAATACCACTATATAGAAGATGAAGGTGCTGTTTTGGGAGTGTACCTGCCAGTTACTGTGTTCGCAATAATTTTTCATTTCGATTTCCACAGCCAAACTTTGCCCACGGCTTAGCCTCTCTGCAAATCCCACACGGTGCAACTGTGAAACGCATGTACATCTACAGTGGAAACAGTCTGCAGGATACGAAGTATGTCGTTCTGATGTTGCGGAGTCACAGAGTTGGAAGGGAGCTTAGAGGTCATCTAGTCCAACCCCCTGCTCAAGCAGGAGGCCCCTATACTCAATAATTCATTAATCTGATTGCTAATTGATTAATTAAACAACTAGATTGATAATTTAATAATCTGGGCATATAAAATATAAATATTTTATGTCGGCTATCTTGTTGAAAAATAGGAAGAATGTATTCATTTTTTCTCCCTGTGCCTTTCCTCGATTATAAATTGTATGGTTTAGACTACCCAGCAAGGGTGGCTATATAATATGTTGCTTTTTCATGAATATAATATAATTGTGCAGGTAGTCCTCAATTCATAACTGATTGCTTAATAACCATTTGAGGTTAGGATGACTTGTCCTCAAATTTACAACTAACACACACACACACCATTCGCATCATCGCATTTTGGGCCTTTAGTAACTGCATTTAGTTTAGTTTAGTTTAGCATAGCATAGCATAGCATAGCATAGCATAGCATAGCATAGCATAGCATAGCATAGAATAGTATTAGAATTCTTTATTGGCCAAGTGTGATTGGACACACAAGGAATTTATCTTGGTGCAAATGCTCTCAGTATACATAAAAGAAAAAGTTTACTTTATTGTCATTGCACCTCATACAACAAAATCAAATGCCATCTTCAGTGCACATTATAAATATAAAAATAAAACACAAACACACATCCTTTGCATTCTATACATTGAATTGAAAACCCCCGATATTACATTAATATTGCACTATACAGTAGAATTCAACAGAGTTACTGCCCTGGAATAGAAGCTGTTTTTCAGCCTATCTGTCCTTGTTTTTGTTATTCTCTACCATCTGCCAGATGATAATAGTTCCAAAAAAAGGTGCCCAGGATGAGATGGATCTTTGAGGATGTTTTGAACTTTCTTAAGGCAGCGGGAGCTCTAAAGCTCTTCCAAAGAGGGGAGAGGGCAACCCAGGATCCTCTGGGCAATGATGTTCACCCTCTGGAGTGCTTTCCTATCTGCCCCTGTGCAATGGGCAAAACCATACACAGGTGCAGTAAGATACTCTCTATAGTGCAGAGATAGAAGGTCACCAGCAGTTTTTCATTCAGTTGTTATTTCCTGAGAAGTCTTGGGTAGTATTTGTCATTTATGACAAATGCAGCACCCTCCAATTACATGATTGTGTTTTGGGACATTTTTTGGCTTTTTTTGTGGCAAAAAAACACGTCAGTGAAACAAGGCGGACTCAGTTATGGACCGAGTGATTCACTTAAACAATTGCAGTGATTTTCTTCATGATGGCAGAAAAGGTCATACAGTTGGGCGTAACTCACTTCACCGCCATCTTGCTTAGTTAACATAAATACTGGTCCCAATTGTTGCTCTGAGTCACGGACTTAACCTGTTCTGAGAGTGAATATTTTGTGTTAGTCTTTCACTGAGATGTATTTCATCTTCTCTTTTGTGCTTAAACTCTTTTTCTCTCTCTCTGTTCAGTTCAGGAAACTCTTTTCAGTTTCCCGGCTGAGAAATTGGGTCTTTCACACATCGTTTCCTTGGCGTGCAAGCCATCTCTCAAAATTTCTATGGAAATTCTCCCTCATCCAGGTCACGGTTGTTCCAAAGGTGCTTTTTTTCAGGAGGCAACTGGTCTGTCTGGTTTTTCATTGAAGATGTTTCGCTTTTCATCCAAGAAGCTTCTTCAGCTCTGACTGGATTACCATTCTTCTGTTCTCCACCATCCAGTCAGAGCTGAAGAAGCTTCTTGGATGGGAAGCGAAATGTCTTCATGGAAAAACCAGACAGACCAGTTGCCTCTTGAAAAAAGCATTTTTGGGACATCTCTCAAAATTCTGCCTTTCCCCCCCTCCTTAAACAGGCCTCTGGAAATACATCTAACTTTTATTGGCTGGCAAGCTTCAAACCATGATTTATCAATCCAGCCCTTCTTCAGCAGAGGCTTCCCTTTTTTCTCTGTTGGACTACAGTTCCCATCATCCTCCAGTCAACTTCAGCAGTTAGACTTGCTCTTCCATTGCGGTGTCTGTTTTGAGTTAGGAAGTTTGGGGTGTGGAACCTTCAAGATTGGTAAAGGAACGTATATCACATTTTAAATTATTTACATTGTTTTATGCTTTTAGGGCACCTATGATGCCACTCAGCTGTTTCCTGGGAAATGTGTACGCAGAATACATTGATGTTCTCCGAGATGGAGCTGGTCCCTCAGGTTTACGACTGCGCTTACTCACTGCAGGTATCATAATATGTCCAGTTCTGGTCACCGAAGTTAGTTGAGACCCTAGAAAGAGTGCAGAGAAGAGCAACAAAGATGATTAAGGGCCTAGAGGCTAAACCGTATGATGAACGATGGAGGGTTCTAGGTATGTCTAAGGAGAAGAACCATTGGTGACTTGATAGCAGTCTCCAATATCTGAGGGGATGTCACAGAGAAGAGGGGGCCGACTTATTCTCCAAAGCATCTGAAGGCAGGACAGATGGAAGCTTATCAAAGGGAGACCCAACCTAGAACTAAGGAGAAATTTTCTTGACATTGAGGACAGTTAATCAATGGGATGGCTTGCTTCCAGAAGTAGTGAGTTCTCCATCACTGGAGGTTTTCAAGAAGAGATTGGACAGCCATTTGTCTGGAACAGGGTCTCCTGCTTGAGCAGGGGGTTGGACTAGAAGACCTCCCAGCTCCCTTCCAACTCTGTTAGTCTAATTCCAGGTGAAAATATTTGTTCTTGACTTTCTCAGTAAAAACAGGAAAGTTAATGTGGGCCAGTTGGTGAGGTTGGTTGCTTCCAGCGTTTCTAGTCCGCTCACCTGGTCAAAAGTAAACCACCCAATACTAGATCAGACTGCGACAAAAATAACAACAACTCTCTGCCTATTACTAAAACTCTTGTGTCTGTTTGTAACTTTCAATGGGGTGCATCTTAGGCAACCATTTTTAAATCAATGTACCATTACTGTAAGCCCTGGAACTTTTCCCCTTCAACCGAAAAGAATGAGCTTCTGAAAACTAGGTACTTCAAAAGGAATTCTTTATTGAAAGGAAGTGGTCCCGGTACTAATCAAAGCAGAATCTAAGATGCTTCCAGGCATACAGTAATAGATAAAGGGAGTTAGAACCCCTCCCGTTGTCCTGATGTGGATTTAGCCAAACAAAGAACCAACATGTTAATTCCCTCCCCCGCTCTTTTCTGGGAATGGGAAGGTATCTTAGAAAAGTTTCCCAGGGAGTATCTTTCAGAGCTGGAATTTTTATGGTCCCTTCTCCTCTTGCTATCTCTCCAAGAGGTGACAAGTTTCTAGACACCTTGCTCCAGTCCTCCAGTTGTATATCATGTGCAAGTTATACAGATTCAATATAAGATATTCAGGTTACATCAAAAAGGATTACTTGTACCAACTTCCCCCCCTCTTCTTCCATTGAAGAATGGCAGATAAACGGATCTGACACATCAAATGGGCTAATTTAAAGAACGAGTACTTAAACCGTAATTTCATTTCTTTCTTTCAGCAAATGGTTTTTACATGAGGGTTCTAGTTTTTCAAAAGAAGATTTTGTTTCTCTGACCACTCACGTTCACATAATTCTATTTTCTAAGACTGCCTGGATCAGTGCAGGTGCTTCAGAATTACTCTGTAGTGCTCATATCTTCCTGTCTATTTCTCCTTTCTAGGCTGCAGTCCAGGTGTGTTAGCTGATGCCAAAATACGGGTATCCGAGCGTTGTGTGTATTTCGGTGATTCGTGCCAAGATGTCCTGAGCACTTTGGGGTCCCCTCACAAGGTTTTCTACAAATCTGAAGATAAGGTGAGGCAAAATCTGTTAAGCCTGGATTCCCCAATGGGTGTTAAGGAAAACAAACTAAACAGAACGTGCAGCGAAGTCAGATAGGAAGACAAGTAAATGTGTGAGATAAGTTTTCTAGTTAACACGCAGTAAAAATACAGATACGCTTGTGCTATCAAGAATATAGTTTATTCCATTTAAGAATTATAGCATAGTCAAATAAACGGTCCATTAGTCATATATCAATTTCAGTCAAGTCTTGTCAGGGATACTCTATTTGCAAAGTCCGTGTTGAATAGCCAATGTCAGTACACTTACAATAAATCAGTCCAACCTTTATCTTCTCTCCGTTGAGAAAAATATCAACACTCCTTCTTCTCTCCCCTTTTCAGCAAGAACGCAGTCATCAATCCATTCAGTAATTAGAGATCAGTAGGCCAGAGAGAGAGAGAGCTGCATTTGCCTCACTTCATATATAGTGCTTTTACAACCACACCCTTAATTACATTCTTGCTGTTAAAGTTACACACACTTTAACTAACAAAACCATGATACCATATTTATTATTTTTTACCCAAACCAGTTAGGGTAAACAATGTTATCCCTAACAAAATCCATGCA
The DNA here is from genome assembly GCF_049901735.1 of Notechis scutatus. Classification (NCBI taxonomy): domain Eukaryota; kingdom Metazoa; phylum Chordata; class Lepidosauria; order Squamata; family Elapidae; genus Notechis; species Notechis scutatus. The sequence continues at coordinate 18,904,353 of NC_142017.1, forward strand.
GATCATTTTTAAAAAAAAAATATTTTTATTAAAAACAGAAAGAGCAACATATTCAATATCCATATAGACCGGGCGTTGTCTGGTTGCAATTCCTTTGAACAATATTCAGCGTCATAATAGTGATGATATTCTTGTTCTGACCTCGGCTTCCCCAAAAAGCACTAAGCAGACTCTTTGTCCTGGCAAAACCCCTTTTATTAAACGAAGGTGAATTTCTTGCATTCACCTTCAGCCTAAGGCCTGGCAAACAGTCTGTCAAGGGTGTAATTAGGAGCACAGACCTTATCTAGCTTGGAGAGCTGCCAAGTAAGTATTTCCAAACGCAGTGCTGACAAGGAAGGACTCAGCACAGAGTCTCTGAGATACACAGACAGATCTTCACACTGCTGCAACGAACGAATTGTTTCCTGCAAAAGCCCCCTCCCCTTTTGCTCCTCTTTTAATCCCTATGGGAGGGGCCATTCAATGTCCACATGCGCCTTTACTCCCTAGTTCTTTAACTGTCCCCTTCTCCTGGCAGCTCTGCGCATGTGCACATCGGGAACAGGCTCCAGCTGTTCTTCTGCCCCACTGATCTCTGACTCCGAAGGCAGCTGATAACTGCCGGATAGCCCTGGCCTTATCTCTGCCTCTGACACAGAGCCCTCATCCGAGCCTTCCCCAGACTCCAGGACTGGCCCATGTTCCACCCCAACCTCCTCACTGTCCGACTCTGTTGCCAGCTCCGTTAGCTGCCAGCGGGTCACAACAATTCTCTAGCAATAATCCTATAGTACCCGTGCTTTCCCTTCATAATATTAATACATATTAATTATTAATACTAATTAGAATTAATAATAGCTTACAGTAATCAACAGTAATCTTTCTCTTATAATTTTAAAAGTTCTAACTTCTGGTTCCCTTTGGGGTCCCCTCACAAGGTTTTCTGCAAATCTTAATTCCACCCTCCTTTATTTTTTCTGGGAACATAGTTGAAAAGATCTTCCCAGGAATTTTCTTTCAGAGCTGGAATTTTTATGGCCTCTTCTCCTCTTGCCGTCTCTCCCAAGAGGTGACAGAAGTTTCCAGGCCTCTGGGCTCCAGACTCCAGTTGTATATCATGTGCAAGTTATACGGATTCAATACAAGAATTAAGATATTCAGGTTACATTAAAAAAGGATTACTTGTATCAAACCCTCTCCTCCTTCTTCTTCCATTGAAGAATGGCAGATACACGGATCTGACGGGTTTTTTATTTTTTTGCAAACAGATGAAAATCCACTCACCTTCCCCTCACAAGCAAGTCCCTTCGAAGTGCAACGACTTCTTCTTCAACTACTTCACGCTTGGAGTGGTGAGTTAAAGATGGGGTTAGTACGCGCCATTAAACCCTGTTTGTATAACCATAAACACAAGTGGCCAGGGTCACCCCAATAGGCCGAGCCACGTCACCTGAGTTCTAGCATTACCTTAGCTGGTCTGGTCAAAGTCCCAGGGCCAAAAAGGCAGCTCCTGGATTCTGCAAAGCCACTAGATGGCACTTGAGGGCCTCCATAAACTCCATCAATGAATGAGAGAAGTCAGATTTTCCATCAGAGAGTAAAACCTCTTAAGAACTTAGTTTTTGCTTAAGAAGAGTGGTATTGTGATGACCCAAAGGGGCCTGGCACAACAAAGTCACAAAAGTAGGTAAAGTCCCTTTAATACCGCCAACTTGGGCCCCAATGTCCAGTTATCATTGGCTGGAGAAAAAAATCCCAAGAACAGTTTGTAAAAGGAAGAAATTCCGTCCAAACCCGAAGTATATATAAATTATAACTAAAAACCAACATAAACCATGCTGCAACAATTAACGAGACAGGGTAGGATAAGGAATTGCAGACTTCAAAAGATAACAAAACAAATACTGTTGTTGGGAGGACGCCAGAACTCAAATAATACAAACCAAAATAATTCATGCTTTGCTTCCAGCACGGAGCAATGCGCAAACACCCTCTTTATCCTGTTTTCCCAGCTGCAGCTAATGAAGGGAATCAGGGCCCTTTCCTCCCCCGTAACCCACATTGCTCCCTTCTCTGTTCCTCCCTGCATGCCCTAGGATGAAGAGGGGGTGGCCCTAGGTCTTCCTCTGAATGCCCAGCCAGACTGTGCCCTTCCCCAGTTTCCTCCACAGCCACCAGAGCCACACTCCCACTTCCTGTCAGCTGTTCCACCTCTCCCTCGGAATCAGATTCCAACAGAGGCATGACAGGTATGGAGGTGCCACACGTGATATGATGTCAAATTGTAGGCCAGCTGTTGAAAAAAGTAGCAGATGGTTTGGCTGCTCATTTTTGAATTAATTCATTTTTTCAAGTTGCTCACATGTAGAATGTCTACACAGATTCTCAATCATGGTTATCCCAAAGGTACTAATTTTTTTTTTTTCAAGAGGCAACTGGACTTTCTGTGTTTTTTTTTTTCTTTGAAGACATTTCGCTTCTCATCCAAGAAGCTTCTTCAGCTCTGACTGGATGGAGATGGGGGGGGAAAGCACCTTTGAGTCATGCATAGAATATCGTAGAATAAACAGTCCCAAAGGTGCTTGTTTTTCTTTGAAGACGTTTTGCTTTGTCATCCAAGACGTTTTTCAGCTCTGTCCTTCTTGGATGACAACCATGACCTGGAGGGCTGAGAATCTCTACAGACTCTTAGCTATACAATTTGGGATGAACACCCTTGGAATGGCGTGGAAGTAGGAGTGGATTTCCAAAGGAAAAAAATTGCAGACTACAGGAACCATTCGCACTCCTCAGATGACCCTGAGGACACAGATAAACCTCCAAGTGGTCTCGACGACCCTCCAAAAGGATGCAAGTGACCAGCTGTCTGCAAGGAATATGGATCCTCCCATTGCCCATCAATCTAGTCAGAGCTGAAGAAGCTTCTTGGATGAGAAGCAAAACGTCTTCAAGGAAAAACAAGCAAGCCCAGTTGCGTCTTGAAAAAAAAAAAAGCACCTTTGGGACAACCAGGACCTGGAGGACCGAGAATCTCCATAGAATAAACAGGCTTGGAAGGGACCTTGGAGGTCATCTAATCCAGGGCTTACCAACCTTTTGGACCTCAGGGACCACCAAACTCATCATTTTAAATCCCGCGGACCACTAATATGGATTTTGGCTGACGGTGGCTTGCTGAGGTTGGTGGGAAAGTCGGTCCCGTATTCCCAGAGCTGTGTAGTCCCAGGACTGGCCCTTTGGTCATCCCGGAGCAGCTGCTTCTCCACCCAGGTGCACCAGCCTGCCATGGACTGGAGGAGCTGCTCCAGGATGACCAAAGGGCCAGTCCAGTGACTCCTGCAGCTCTGGAATATGGGACCGACATTCCCACCAATGTCAGCAAGCCACCCCGGGGCGAATTTCCCTTCCCTGCCCTTGGTCTTACCTTCCACTTCCAGCTCACGTGGCTCTACTCAAGGTAAGGTTTGCGCTTGGCTGAAGGGTGGGGGCGGTGGGTGGGCGGGCCATGTAGACGGCACAGCCTTGTGTTCCCGCAAAGCCTGGATTAATTGCTTTGGGGGGGACATTTCTCAACCACCCACATTTTCCCACCGTTCTAGTCCAACCCTGCTCAAAGCATGAAACCTTAAACGCCCTCCTGCACAAATGGCTGACCATTCTCCTCTTAAAAACCTCCAGTGATGGAGCAGCCACAACTTCTTCAGGAAAGCCATTATTACCCTGGTTTATTGTTCTGACTGTCAAGAAATTTTCCCTTCGTTCCAGTTTAAAGAAGACGTGCCTAGTTCCTTTAGCCATTCACCGTATGCTTTAGCCTCCAGTCCCCTAACCATCTTTGTTGCTCTTCTCCTCACTCTTTCCAGAGTCTCAACATAATTTTTTGTATCGTGGTGACCAGAACGGGATGCAGGATTCCAAGGGTGGCCTCACTAATGCAACATAAAGCAGTATTATCACTTTACGTCATCTTGAAACTATCCCTCTGTTGACGTAGGCTAGGACTGCATTGGCTTTTTTGGCAGCTGCAGTACAGCTCATATTTAAGGGGTTGTCTGCTAGGACAGCTAGATTCCTCCTACAGTTAATACTGTTGAGCCAGGTACTTGTTGAATGACATGTAGGGCGTTACAATAATTTAAATAGATCAATTGATTGATCATGATGACTGGTGCGGCGGCCTAGAAGTGAAGCTCTCGCCTCACAATCAGGAGGCTGTGAGTTCAATCCTAGGTAGAGGCAGATATTTCTCTCTTGGGGCACGATGAGAATATATCTGCTGAACAAAACTCCGCATTGGCAACAGGAAGGGCATCCAGCCAGTAATACTCAGCTCCATTCAGTTGCCCAGGTGCATGGGATTATGGGGTCATTAAAAGAGGATGATGAATCGATTGATTATGATGGCTTGTTTCATGTGTTTTCCCTTGTTGTTGTCATTTTCTCCCACAGGACATCCTTTTTGATGCAAATACTCATAGAGTAAAGAAATTTGTTTTGCATACCAATTATCCTGGTCATTATAACTTTAACATGTGAGTAAAAAAAGCTCTATTTTCTATTTCAGTTTGAAAAGTTTACGGGGTAGAGCAGTGGCCCAACAACCTTCGCAGCTTGGCGGCCAGGCTGGGAGGGGGAGAGAGGGCAACTGGCCTTCCGCTCGGGCGAGCTGAGCTGTGCACACATGCATGTGTATGTGCATGCATGCGCACACGGGCCCACCTCTCACATGGCCCAGCTCTGAATAGACCATGGGGGTGCCTGAGCTAGAGGATGGATATGCCAGAGCCTAGAAATGTTGTGCTTTGCTGGATTTCCACCAGGGTTAAACACACAATGCCTAATACAGGGGTCTTCAAACTTAGCAGCTTGAAGACTTGTGGACTTCAACTCCCAGAATTCCTCCTCCAGTTAGCTCAGGAACTCTGGGAGTTGAAGTCCACAAGTCTTTTTTTCCAAAAAGTTTTTCACTGTTGTCTTTTACAAACATCTCTTTTGGTGAACAGTGTGATTCCAGGTTTTTACATTTCCATACAAACATGACCATAATTACATATCTATCTTACATATTCAGTTTCTTATCGTATTATTACATTTTCCATTTTCTATAAATTTTCACAAATATTCTTATGTTTTTCACACTTATTTTATCCATTTTTAATTCATATCTTAACTTATTCTGTTTTTCTTTAATTATATTCTTACCTTCTTTATATATCTTAAAACTCTTATTTCTTAATCTGTATTCATTATACTTTTATCTGTCATATTTGCAATTTCATCACATATTCTTGTTTCATTATTCAATAAATTCCATCTTAGTTTTGATAATTCCAAACATTTCCCCCTTAATTACCGGTTTCAGTGCACCACCCTTTTGTCTTATACATCATTCAGTTTACTCTCCTTTAACTCATATTAAAAATTACCATAATATAATCATTTTAGTTATCACCTAAGTACTACTTATCACATATACATTTTAGGTTAGATTCCACATGGTATTCTTTTCTTTATTCTAAGACATTTATCTTTTCTAATACGTTAATCTTTTCAGCTAATTGTAGAAACTGATATTTGTCTTTGTATTACAATTCTCATAATTCATTTTAATTATATTTGACTATTTTTTGAAAATCATTGTTAAATTAACTGGAATATATGTAAAATGGGACTATGATAAGAATGTCAGTTACATTAAATGAAGAATGCCAAGTTTGAAGACCCTTGGCCTAGTGTATCATTTCTAAATCTTCATCGGAGGAAGGAGTCTAACCTTTCCAAAAATTTTCTCAAGACAGTCAAAAGCGTTTATCTTCTTATTCCACGAAATAGAGGCAAGTCCTCCCTTAAGGGCCAAAATTGAGCCTGGAATTTTGACTGTAAATTGTTCTGGTCTTTAAGTGGCCCACCATATAACTTGGTTTGATTTTACACCATTTCTTTATGACACTCGTAAAGCAAGTCGCTGCAGTCATTCAGTAAATCAGGTGGTCGCTAAGCAAATCCATTTTTTTTCCGAATGGGCATTTTTGCCAGAAATGTTGAAAATCGCATGATTGTGAAAGGGATGCTGATATTCATAGTGAATATTCTTACCCATGCAAGACTGCAGAATATAGAACATGCATAACATTTCACCTTTGAATCCTTTTGAATTTGTAATATATTTCAAGTGTCATAACACACACACAGACACACAGGCTTTTCAAGCCTGAAACAGCCATTCTGAGTGTTGAAATGGGCTGTTTTGATCATTTTGGAAGGAGCTTAGAAACCACATTTTGAATTCAAAACAAGGTGCTATGAATTCAGAACAGTTCGACTTAAACATGATTCATTTACAGCAGGAGTGTCCAGCCTCAGCAACTTTAATGGCCTGTGGACTTCAACTCCCAGAATTCCCTCGCCAGCCCATGCTGGCTGGGGAAATCTGGGAGTTGGTCCATAGGTCTTAAAGTTGCCAAGGTTGGACACCCAGGTGTAGCCCGATAGCTGTCCGGGGGATTCTGGGATTTGCCACGGTTGGACACCCCTGATTTAGAGTCAAGTATTATTTTTTTAAATTAAATTCTTGTTTATGATTGTACTTTCTCCTAACTGCTGATTCCACTCTTGCAGTTATCACCGTTGTGAATTCAAGATCCCACTCGTTATTAAACGAGGTAAGAAAGAAAGAATATTTGGCAAAAGATACAGGTGAATGGAAACATCTACCATGAATGAATTATGGGTGCCTATGATTCAAGGATCTTTTTTTGATGTGTTTGAAAAAAGGTTTTAATCAAAGTTGAGGGTAAGCCCAAAGTTACGGCATGTGAAGCCGAGACTTTTAGGCTCAATATGGCCAACAACATAGGTGAATTTAGAAAAGATTAAGGAAACAACAGAAATATTAGAAAACTAGTGCTGACACCCTAATATATACCCTTGGTGTATGAGAATTTTTTTTTTTTTTTTTGAAAATTTTATTTGGGTTTTCACAAAAAAATACAAATAAAAACATCTTTTTTTGAAAATAGCATGGTCCCGGGTTACACTTCTTCATACAGACACAAACTCAATTTCATGCTCACTTTTATGTTCTATTCCATATCTTATTACTGTTTTACATTTTCTACATAGTTTTTCTTCTCTCTTAATTTTCTCAATTTTATTTTAATTATCTCAATTCAAATCATTATATTTATACTTTTGTCTGTCCTGTTTCAATTTCATATTTTCTTTTCTCATTAAACAAATTTTCTCCTGTAGTTACTAATTGGAGTATGACATCTTTATATCTTAATTTTATCCATTCAACTCTTATTTAAGCTTCAATATATACCTTGAGGTTATAACATTCAATATAATACATAACTTCCAATCGAATTCTGCTTGGTACATTCTTAAAATGCACACTATATTCTTAAAAAGTGATTATAAATATATGTAATTAAAACACTCATTCCATTCTAATTCAGTTCTATCATTAATATTAATTAAAGTCTTAACATCGTTAACATTTCTTTTCAATTAAATATCATACTTCCTTGGGAACACTTATAAGTTTTCCGAAATTAATTTTTCCCCCCTATTTCTCTACCCTTATATTTTATAAAGCATTAAATAATTGAAATGTTCCCATCCTTTCCTAATTCAATTCTCTCATTCATTTTATTTCATTTATTTATTAACAAACATTTCACTAGATTACAATAACTATTTTATCCATCATTTTAATCATACATTGTTTCATATTTTCTAAAATTATTTCTAATATAACAATACTATCTTATGTACCTTTGCAGAATCCCTTTTTCAATTAAATTTTCACCCATTATCTCTAAATAGGCCCTGTTTCTCCATATCTTGTTTCTGTCCTTTATAACTTATTTTCCTTTCCTTCTTCTCTCTCTTCTTCTCCCTCCCCTTTTTACCCCCTTGTCTCTCTAATTCTAATTCTCTCTTCTGTATTCCCCTCTTCTGTTGCTTTCTAATATTATACTTATTTTTCAAGTTGTTATTCCTTTTCTTGGTTGTTTTTTCAAATCTTAAACTTTTCATTCTCTTTCCCCCCCTTTCCTTTTTTTCCCCCACATAAAATTACTTGCTCATTAAAGATGGCTTCTTCTTTGTCCCAGTCTTCTTGTTCTGCAGGCATTTCTTGTTGTTTCACATAGTTCCAGATCTCCATTTCTAAGAATTGAAATTCGAAGCCAAAAGAACCTCTCCCTTCTTGTGCATCTTTTTTGTACTTTTTAAGTTCCATTTTCAGTTCATCTAAAAATAGTGCCATTTTAAACACTTTTAAACAACCACCCGATTGATTTTAGTCATTCAAATGCAATAACCAAAACTCCAGAGATCAACAAATAATCCAAATACTCCCAAGCTGTTTCTTCATGCTTCTTTTTTCCCACTTTCTCTTCCTGGGGTTCTACTATTTTGTAGCCAAGTTTCAGTTAAAATGTATCTTTCAGAAGTCTTGTTGAGGTTTTACTGTAAATTCCTTTTAATTCCAGTCTCCTCCCTTTTTTCCAGATGCTGCCCTTTTATTCTTTTTCTCTCCTTTCCTGCTTTTAAAAGCTTTTAAGTATCCAGAAATCTTTATTATCCCTTTGACATTTTATTTTCAGCTTAAATGCTTATTGATGTCAAAGTGGTTTTTTTTTTTTCCAATTTCTTATTTAGATCTCTTAGCTGGCAGTATAGGGAAAGGGAGAGAAGAAACACTTTTGGGACAACCATGACCTGAATGACTGAAAATCTTCTTAGACTTTCCTTTTCTGCTCTAGGCCAAACCTACCTTATTGATGTTTTATTAAGCATTCGATAGGAGGAATGTGCCATTGACATGTAAACTTATATTTTTAAATTTTTTCTCCCCCCAAACTAGAAAGTTCTGAGTCACAGACGGAAACCTGCACAACCTACAGCAAGGTAAATCACAAAAGAGGAGATTCTTAGAACAGCCCTGACCTTACAGGTGTTTTACCTGGGTTTTTTGTTTTTTTGTCTAGGTTACTAGGAGAGGTGCTGCAAAAAAAAAAACGTTTTCCACGGGGTCTCAGTAGAATCTGGGGTGGGTGGATTCATACCAGAATACAGCTTACTTTGCGATATTTGCAGTTTTAAGTTTCCAGGAAGGTCCAAGAAAAAAAAGAGCAGGCTTAGCCAGGAACGAGGCCCCTGCGAGGAAGGCAGCTGTGGGGTCACCACTGAGAGATGTTTGCAGTTCTTCCAAAATGGCGCCTGAATTCTGGACATGAGATGCATGCAGAACCTTTTTCTGTTTGTTTTTTAAATAAGGCTGTTATTCACAGCGGGCTTCATTTTCTTCATTTCCTTTTTCTTGTAGTGGGATAATATTCAAGAGCTTCTTGGACATCCTGTGGAAAAACCCGTAGTTCTTCACAGGTAAAAAAAGAAGAAGAAAGAAATGCTTTCCTTTGGGAAGAAATAGCATACTTTGCTACCAAGATATGGAGAAAAACAACCACCACCACGGATCCAATAATGATATTGAGGAGCTGAAAGGGGATACGTTCTAGATATTTAGTACTGCTGTAGAATTCTGCTCAGTATTCATTTGGGTCATGCAAAACTCACAGTCAGAATAGAACACAGAATAGAACTGGAAGGGAACTTGAGGTCTTCTAGTCCAACCCCCTGCTCAAGCAGGAGACCCTATACTAGTCCAGACAAATGGATGTCCAGTCTCTTCTTATAATCTTCCACTGATGGGACACCCAGAACTTCTGAAGGCAAGCTGTTCCATTGGTTGATTGCTCTCACCATTGGGAAATTCCTCCTTAATTTTAGGTTGCTTCTCTCCTTGATTAGTTTCCATCCATTTCTTCTTGTCCTGCCTTCTGGTGCTTTGGAGAATAGCTTGACCCCCTCTTCTTTGGGGCAGCCCCTCAAATATTGGAAGACTGCTATGATGTTGCCCCTAGTCCTTCTTTTCTCTAGAGTCTAGAGTAGACGATCTCTCATGACCCTGGTGGAGACTGACTCTGAGGGAGAGAAGGAACAGCCCACAGGGAGTGGAGGTTTGGCTCCGGAGGTTGGGGAGGAGGTTGGGGAAGGGCAGAGGCCACCTGGGCAGTCCGAGGAGGACCCAGGCCCTCCCCTATCCATCCTAGGGCACGCAGGGAGAAGAGGATAAGGGAGAGACGTGGTCTCCTCGGGAGGAGAGGGCCTGATCCTCTTCATAGGATGCAGGTGTGACAACTGGATAAGAGGATGGACATGCGGATGGGCGAGTGCTGGAAACAAAGCGTGGAAATGTCTCTAGTTTATTGTTCCTCTCTGAGTTTGATGTCCTTCCCAGTGTGTGTTTCCTGTGGACGTCCTGCAGCCCTTCTCTTGCCTGGTTTGTGTTGTTTTTTACTCTTTATAATTTATAGGCATTTTTAGTTTAAATGGCATTTCTTCCTTCTTGTAACTGCTCGTGTGGGAGTTTTTTGTCTCCAGTCAAGGATATTTGGAGCTTGGAAGCAAAGTGAAGGAATAAAAGGGGCGTCACCTGTTTTTTGTGACTGTGTTTATTTTGTATCCCACCCTGGGTCATCACACTATCCATATCTAATTCCTGCAACTGTTCTTCAACCTTCTGCAACCATTGTTGGTTGGCAGGTGTTATGGAGAAAACCCTCAGGTACAGGTGGTCCTTGAATTCCTATTGTAATGGAACCTGTCCACCACAGTCATAACTAGCAATAGTAATAACACTTAGACTTATATACCGCTTCCAGCCCTCTCTAAGCGGTTTACAGAGTCAGCCTCTTGCCCCCAACGATCTGGGTCCTCATTTTACCCACCTCAGAAGGATGGAAGGCTGAGTCAACCTTGAGCCAGTCAGGATCGAACTGCTGGCAATGGGCAGAATTAGTCTGCAATACTGCATTCTAACCAGGGTAATTTCGAACGATCACTAAATGAATGGTTATATGTCGAGGACTTACCTGTACTTTTGGAAACCCATCTTCACCAATATTTTGCTTGTTGAGCAATGTGCCTCACGACAGAATTTATAACTTCCTGAATAATGCGTAGCATAGCAAAGAAGGTGAAGCGTTGGGGAAGTTCATAACATCACTTCGAGGCCAGCAAAATATACATTGCGAAATAGCACCGGATGTTGGAAAAATTAACATTCCTACGAGGGCAATTTTTAATTTGAACTGAAGTTTGCTTTCATGCAACCGACAAACAGATCTTCTTTCATTTCTACAGGTCGTCCTCTCCGAACAACACAAATCCATTTGGGTCAACTTTTTGTTTCGGGTTACAACGGATGATCTTTGAGGTGAGGAGAGCAACAGTCAGTTGGAGTTGGGTTGGGTTGAACTATTGCTATACCTTCTTTAAAAATGGATATTATTACTATTTTTTTGAGATAAGAAGGACCACGATGCATATTGGATATATTTCCAAGTATGTTGTTTTGTCTTGCTTGCTTATTCCATGGAGAGAGTTCCCAATTCCACAACCATTACAAGCATTTAATATGCTGTTACTGTGTAGAAATATTTTGCTTTCTTATCCCACCGCCCAGGGATAAAGTTGTTCTATGATGACTTGTTCTATGGTGGTATGTGTGAATGGCCTTGGGAGACAGGGAAGAGCCACAGCCAGGGGAATGCTCAGATAAGAGGCAGCTGAACCCTCAGAAGTAATGTGGATGAATGGGGTGGGTGGGTAAATATCTGGGGAAGGGACCCTCCCTAGTTTCCAGGTCTGTAAAGGCAACAGGGGAGAAACTTATTCTCAGACTTGCAAGAGTTTATTAATATAATGTTACAATAAAGTAGAATTACAGGTGGTCTTTGGTTAACAAGGGTAATTGATAATTCCCATTGTTAAGTGATGGCATTCACTAAACAAGGATTATGGGTCATTGAGAAAGTCGCAGGTCATACGAACGTTCATTTGCAGCCCTCCCTGCCATCTTCTCACAAGCTTAGAAGCAGCCCAGCAGGCAGGTGAGTGGCTGCTACTGGGTTGGAGAGGGCATGTGGGTGGCCAAAGAGGGTAGCTACTGCTGATGGTAGATGAAGATCTGGAGCAATTTAGCGGATCAATTTGCAACCTTCCTTGCTGTCTTTCCTGTTGAGTTGCTTGTGGGAAGACAGCAGGGAAGGCTGCAAACAACATACACAAGAAAGCAACCCTGAACCAGAAATATTCTTCTTTATTGGAACATTCACATGACCATAGGACCATTATGAGCTGGTTGTCAAGCATCCAGATTGCGATCATGTGGTCTCGGGGATGCTGGCACAGCCAGAACTTCAAGGATCTGATATGTGCCACTTTGTCATGTCTGGTCAGCTGCCAGCCCCTCTAGCAGCCAAATCAGAGGAGGAGGAGGAGGAGGCGTGGGAGTCAGGGTCAGCATTAGGGAAACCTAAGAGCTCTGAGAGGGAAGAGGGAATGGGGCTGGCAGAGAGAGAGAGAGACAGAGAGAGAGAGAGAGAGCGCCTGGGCCATCCGTCAGCCCTCAGATGGAGAGTTAACAGCCCCCAGGTCCGGAGGTGGCTGATGAAGAAGAAGAGGAACAGTTGGGTTCAGTGCCTGACGTGCGGATGCACAGAAGGCAGAGGAGAGGAGAGCAGTGGAAATCTGTGGGCCGGTCCCTGGGACGGAAGAGCCTCTGCTGCTAGTGAAGCCCCACTCTAGCTCTGGGGATAAAAGGCAGGGGGCAGAGTTGAATAGATGTGGCAGACAACTATTCATCACCCTGTCGGATGAACTAGTTAGCCTGTGGTGAGAGAGAAACTGGGGCTCCTAATTCAAGGAATCAATTATTGAACTTCAGAGGGGTTGTCGTGTTTGGGGAACTGGGTCAGACACACTTGTGCATCCCCATCGAAACTTCAATCAGTCCCTGAACGAATGAGCGTTAAGTGAGGACTGCCTGCAGTTCCTTCGGGTACGCTTCCTGTCTGGATGACCTCACAGGACTGATGCCCCCCCTGAGCCAGCCCTTCCCTGGGGCCTTCTGGCCTGACCTCCTCCAGGTGGCGCCTTCTCTCTTGCTCCCGATCGCCTTTGGCTGCCATTTTGAATCTGTTGGCTGTCTCTCCTCCGCAGGTGATGCAGAATAACCACATCGCATCCGTCACGCTCTACGGCCCGGCCCGGCCCGCCCTTCAGACCAAGACCTTCGACCTCCCCCAGTGAGCAATACCCACTGACCATAAGGCTACTACACAATTCGCTCAGCGTGCCTTGAGTTGCTGCCGCTTATCAGGACGGAAAAGCACGAAACGGTGGAGAGTGTGAGTGTGCGTGTATATGGTTGTTTGTGTGTGTGTGTGTGTGAGAGAGAGAGAGAGAGAGAAAGGGGGGGAAGGAGGGAGAGAGAGGGGGGGTACAAGAAAACTTGGCCCTCGCCATCTGTGGATGGCACCGCTGGAAATCCTCTGGAGCTGAACCTTGCAGGACTTGGAGCCAGTGGCAGAGGCACAAACACAACTACTACACACACACACACACACACACACACACCCCTAGGCGGCACTAGCGTTAGTCCTCTCCTCTTGCTTGGCCTTGGAAGTTACGGTATAAATGCAAACAGTTTGGCTTTGTGGAGCTGGACAGAGAAAGAGCTTTTGAAAAGCGCTCAGCGGGAACTGCACATCTTAGAAGCACAAGTTCCTCATCTTTGGGCATCTGAAAGCAGGGCTCTCTCTCTATATATACATACCTATATATATATATACCTATATATATGTGTGTGTGTGTATACGTATTTTTTTCCCTTTCTTTCCCATCTGTCTCTGCGTGCCGCGTATTGAGAGTCGCGTTCCTGTGTTTTTATTTTGCTTCTGGGGGACAAAAAAAAAAAAAAAAAAGGGAAAAAGGCAAGGATATGGGTGGACACAGACTCACCCAGAGCTCATGTATAGGTGTATATATAAAATAAAATACATGGATTTTTAGTTAGCTTGGGATAGCCCACCATGCTCAACATGTCCATAATTTCAGGCATCCGACGTTAGAAACGAGGCACAAAGCAACCTAAAGACTTGGTGATCATATATATGTGTATATGTATATATATATTTGCACTACATACACTTTAATTACTTGATAAGACCTTTTGAATTTTACTGAGTGCTGAGCGTGAGTGGAGGCTGGGTTTAAGTGTTGTTGTTTTTGCCACACCTAAAATAATTGGGGGTTGGGGAATCTGATGCAATTTTTCTGCACTAAATGTTTACTTGATGCAATGAAAACAAATTTTGTCTCCTGCCACGTTTGGTGAACTAAACCCCCAGTTTTCTTCTGGGGTTGGAGGGAAAGAACAAAAAAAAAAACCTCGAATTAGATGACTCCTACAAATTATGATGCTTTTAAAGGAAGAGTTCGGATATATCATATTTTTTTTTCTTTGTATGCAAAACAGATAACTAATATGCATTCTTGGAAGAGTTTTAAGATGCAGCTTAAGATGTGACATGAGATCTGATTTAGAACGTCCTTGGGATTGTTCTGTACCAGGTTTTTAATCACCTATATCCCGCTGAGGTGAAATAGAAAACATGTCGCCTTAAGGAATTTTCCCAGGGACTTTTTGAGGAACTTTAACCCTGGAGGTGAAATTTCTGGGTTGTCTTACTGTGCAGCCCAGCAGAATGAGGACTGTGCCTCTCTCTCTCTCTCTCTTTTTTTTTAATTTAATGCCAAAATTTTAGCCAAAGAGATCCTTAATCTTAAGTTTTCAACATTTCTACGTGTATAGATCGGAATAGGTAGAAATAGAGATACGTGTTGGGCAGTTCCTCCACCTCCATCCGTAGCAGGGGGAAAAAATAATAATAATTCAGCGACTTCTAGTTAAGGAAAAGTTATTTAAAAGCTTGTTATTTCAAGAAGATCTTAAGGGATGCATGTGATTCTTTTGCTGCTTTTTATCTTTAAAAAAAAGTAAATAATAAATGGTCTCGCTTTTCTTTCGATCGTAACCCTTTTTACAATGGTGGAGAGGAATATATATATATATATATATATATATATATATATATATATATATATATATATATATATATATATATATATATATATATATATATATATAAAGACTGCATAGAGAGAGAGTTTATAATTTTATCCCATTTTTTAATATTTTGGTGTAGCAAGTTGTGATATAAATTATAGATGATTTTTGTGAGTTTTAAAACTGTGTGTAAATACAGAATTTTTGTAAATACAAAAAAAAACAAAAAACCATTTTGTAATTTTAATTCTGTGTACAGCTAAAGCGTGTATAAATTTATCCACAAATGAGGAATAGGGATTTTCAGAGTGTTAAAAAAGGTTATGAATCCTGGACCGGTAGCAGGATAAATGTTGTGTGAGTTTGCTGTAAATTTGTGTGTGTGTGCGTGCGTTTGTGTCCCTCCTTTTTGTCATTGAGTCCTCTATACACTGTTGGACTAATAAATAAATAAATCAAGGAAGCCCCATTGGGCCAACAGGAAGAAATGGTTTAAGATTGACCTTTATTCTTAAATGTTTCTCCAAATCCTGTTTTTCCTTGGACAGTTGCTTGCTGAGAATTTTTTTTCCTTTCCTTTTCTTATCCCACGAATTTGTGTTTTCATAATTCTCCTGTAAATTCTCTGAAATGCGTTAACATCTAGCATGTACCTTAAAAGGACAAATAAACAAGACTTGGTTGCTGGGTTTAACTACAGTGGCTGAGTATATATGTACTTTGCAACAAATGAGTCGGTCTTGGATTTATCTTCCCGTCTAGATCTTGCAGAAGGTGGTGAATCCTTTCAGAGATACTTTGTAAAGTAGATTAGGTTGTAGGAGATTTGGGGTGAGTAATCTTTGTGCAGTGCTTAAAGGTAAGTTTCTTTAAAGCCAGGGATTACTTTAATACATTCTGTGCGCTCGTGCGTGTGCTCTACAAGTAGTCCTTGATTCATAACCTTTCATTTAGCCTACCAAGTAAATCACAATTCCAATATTCCAGTCTTTCTCAGTCTGTCTGTCTCTCTGTCTCTGTCTTTCTCTCTTCTCTCTCTCTCTGATTCTCTCTCTGTGTGTGTCTCTGTCTGTCTGTCTTTCTCTTTTCTCTCTCTCTGTTTCTCTGTCTGTCTTTCTGTCTGTCTTTCTTTCTCTGCCTTTCTCTCTCTGTTTCTCTCTCTGTGTGTCTCAGTCTGTCTGTCTGTCTCTGTCTCTGTTTTTCTTTCTCTCTTTCTGTTTCTCTCTCTGTGTCTCTGTCTGTCTTTCTCTCTGTCTGTCTTTCTCTTTCTCTCTTCTCTCTGTTTCTCTCTGTGTGTCTGTCTGTCTGTCTGTCTCTGTTTTTCTTTCTCTCTTTCTCTCTCTTTCTCTCTCTCTGTCTCTGTCTTTCTCTTCTCTCTCTGTTTCTCTCTGTGTGTCTCTGTCTGTCTTTCTCTCAATCTCTCTCTCTCTCTCTCACACACACACACACACACACACACACGGTGACCTCCAAAGTCCCTTCCATTCCTATGATTCTATATTCACACCATAGCTTCCTAAGTTATCACCATGCACCAAATCCATTTATGGCTTATTTGTTTTGGTGCACAGATTCATAACAACCAGGTTGTGTGAACTGGATATAAGTATTTAGAGTCGTAAAGATTATAAAATTATTGTTTTCTTGCACATTCTGCCATTTTTTCTCTCTCCTGAAGTACAGTAGTTGGATAGGTTAGCCACAAAAAGAGGAAAATATTTTTCTCTCTCTAATGGAATATTTATTTCTCTGGGCAAATGCTCTCTATCAGCACAACATAACAATAATCCTGTCTGTTCTTTCTTAATTTGAAACAGATTTCTCCCCCTGCAGCAAAATCATCATATGATGTGATCTGACTTACAAATGTTGATTTTAACTTTATGACCTCTTTCCCCACAAAACACTGGTGAAATCAGGTTTTCCAGACCCTAAGGCTAACTTAGAAACTTCTGTTAAAGTTTGTTTCCCTTTTCGTTACATGCAAATCAAAGCAAAAATCATATTCCTTGAAGGAATTTGATCAAAGGGATCTGGAAAATAAACGGAGCATAATAATTTCTTCCATTGTAATTTAATTCTCCCAAGTTTTTTTTCTGACTCACAAACACAGAAACAATAAATTTAAACAGTGTTTTATTAGATCATTTTTAAAAAGCTCCCATTTTCAGGAGCAAATTCAGGAAGGAAGGAAGATGGTAAGTTTTCTTTAGTTGTATGCTGCCAACCAACAACCTCATCATAAATTTAAAATAATCTATAAAAAAGAAGAAAAGGAAACCACAATACATTAAAATGCCAATAAAAAAATTAAATATGATTTTATTTGTTTGGCTAGTCTAAGGAAAAGAAGAATTAGCAGTATTCCAGTATTTGAGGGGCTGCCCCAAGCAAGAGGGAGTCAAATTATTCTCCAAAGCATCAGAGGGCAGGACAAGAAACAATCGATGGAAATTAATCAAGGAGAGAAGCAACCTGGAATTAAAGAGAAACTCCCTAACAGGGAGGACAATTAACCAGTGGAACAACTTACCTCCAGAAATCGTGGGTTCTCCATCACTGGAGGTTTTTAAGAAGAGACTAGACAGTCACTTGTCTGAAATGGGATAAGTTATCCTGCTTGAGCAGGGGGCTGGACTAGAAGACCTCCAAGCTCCCTCTAAGCCCTATTCTATTCAAAGCAAGAAAGTGAACATCTGATTAGAACCTCACTACCACTGATCTTTTTCTGGCTGGGCAAAACAAATGGGCCTTAATGGTTTTTTTTCCCAAATCCTAAGAAGGCCAGTTTGGTGTTGTGGTTACGACACCAGGCTAGAGACCCGGAGACTGTGAGTTCGAGCCCCGCCAGAGGCGCAAAGCCAACTTGATATCAATTTCTCCCAAGCCTAGTTAAGGGAGGCAACGGCAAACCGCTTCCAAAATCTTGCCAAGAAAACTGCAAGGAGTCATCCAGGCAGCTGTCAGGAGTCAACACTGACTTGAAGGCAACTAGTAGAGGCACAGCCAGCCCAATCTCTGGGCAAAAGGGAGTGGCTATTGAAAACTCCTGCAAACTGATGGTAAACCTTTTGTTAAATTTTTGTTCCATCTGATGTGCACCCATCGCCGTGGGCTCCCCTCAATACGATAAATAACCTCCGTTAAAAATGTTGCTCTTCCTGGTGAAATGAGTTGGGGACTTTTGTCTTGGTTTTGCAGCATGCAGAACTGACCAAGGAAGAACTAGAACCGATGTAGAG
This sequence comes from Notechis scutatus, assembly GCF_049901735.1. Taxonomy (NCBI): domain Eukaryota; kingdom Metazoa; phylum Chordata; class Lepidosauria; order Squamata; family Elapidae; genus Notechis; species Notechis scutatus. The sequence continues at coordinate 18,922,563 of NC_142017.1, forward strand.
CTGGATCTAGATTTGACTACTCTGTTGAAGGCTCAAGATGCTCAGTTCAAGTAGGGTTTAAGACCATCACCGTCGTTAAGTGCGTAAAAACCCTTCCCTCACTCCAAGTTTTCCTTCTTTCCCCCTTCCCTCCTTCTGCCCCTCCCATATAATCTTTATCTTTACCTCCTTGAATTGTTCTTCTTTCTGCTTTCCTTCAATTCCTTCCTTCCCTCCCTCTCTCCTTCCCATTGGCAAAAGATGCCGGTGTAACACTTGGGTCTTTTCCCCAAGCAAAACCTTGCAAACTTACCAAATAAATTGCATTGGACACTACAAAGTACTACAGAAAATCCTTGACTTACCACAGTTCGTTTAATGACCGTTCAAAGTTACAATGGCATTGAAAAAAAAAATAGACCTATGACCATTTTTCACACAAGCATGGCAGAATCCCCAGCGTCCCATGATCAAATTTCAATGAGATCAACTGACTCACATTTATGACGGTTGCAGTGTCCCAATGCGATCCCCTTTTGTGACCACTGAGCAACTACCTCAGTTAGCAACACAAACGTTGGGCTTAATTGTGGCCATATTTTCGAGAACTACCTGTACAGCAGCAGCAGGCCCATTGAACACAAAACCAACCAGTGTGTTGGGTTAAAAAAGGACGTCAGACAAGTGTGTTTTGTAGATATCCAATTCTGGGAATTTTCTTATGATGGTCATGACTTTAAAAGTGTCGCCAGAAGGACTTCCTATTAAGTAAACTAGTTGGGGGGAGAATCCAGTGGTGGGATTCAAATTTTTTTACTACCGGTTCTGTGGGCGTGGCAGGGGAAGGTTACTGCAAAATCCCCATTTCCTCCCCACCCCGCTGACCTGCTTTCCAGCTCCGTTCTCCTGTGCAGGGCAACCAAAGAAGACCCAGCCAATCAGCTGGGACTCGGGAGGCAAAGAATAGATGGGGCCAGTCAGAGGTGGGATTTGCCAGTTCTCCAAACTACTCAAAATTTCCGCTACCGGTTCTCCAGAACTGGCCAGAACCTGCTGAATACCACCTCTGGGAGAATCGCTTATAGGAGTTCAAATTACTAGGTGGCTTCCTGTCTGGCATTGGCTATACAAGATTAACTAAGATGGTTGTGTTTAAATATCTCACCCTATGAAAGCTAGAACAGGGGTCTCCAACCTTGGCAACTTTAAGGCTTGTGGACTTCAACTCTCCGAATTTGCTGGCTGAGGAATTCTGGGAGTTGAAGTCCACAAGTCTTAAAGTTGCCAAGGTTGGAGACCCCTGCACTAGATAGCCCTCAAGATCATCTTCAACAGAACTGAACCAGGTCAGATGGAAGACGTAACACCTAACACCTGCCTTCACGCAACACACAACAAGCTTGATCAGAGTTAACCTGGGTTGATTGTTTTGCAAGTTAGCACATTGGTTTGTGGGTTAGCACATGGTTTCTGCTTGACTGTATTGGGTGGACCCCGGAAAAAAACCCAAAACAATTCAACATCCTTGTGTGTAAACCCAGCCACGGTGTCTGCCAGCCTTAGGCACCATAATTTCTGGCAGGGTCTTTAGTCTTCTTCCATCGGAAAGCTTTCCTGATTTGCTTGTTCTGGGTGCAAGAGAGCCGTGGGTTGTGGAGGAGGTTCCACATTAGCCAGATTTCAGCGATCTTCAGACCATGGACCACCATGAGGTCTTTGTAGAAACAAGGATCAAAAGTCTGCAAGTTGGGAGCTGCAGAAGGTTTGGGTATTCCAAAAGTCTTGAATCCTTCGTGCAAGACGGGCTTCAGGTTGATTCGTTGCAGGCACATGCCCAAGAAGACATCATCAATTGGGAAGAGTTCCACTTGGGTGCAAGCTTGAGCAAGTTTCTTCAAGGTGCTGATGGACAACAAGAACCCACCGCCTCCGGCATAGGCTGGGTACATACCTAGCCCGTACATTGTTTCTGGAATGTAGTATTTGCTTTGTCGGATTCGGATCGGTTGTGCGTTGTAGATGATGTCCCCAACGAAGAGGTCCTCGGAAGGGTTGCAGCTTTCCAGGAAGTTGACAATGTTCTCCATGTTGACAAAAACATCAGCATCCCCTTTGAATATGAACTTGGTCCTGGAACAAAATTCATCAGCCCAGCTTAAGAAGTGTATCTCTTTCAAGGTCAAGTTGAAGAAAGTATCCAGGAAGTCCCAGAGTAAAATGTCCCGGTACAACTGGCTCTCTTGACGGACCAGAGTTTCCCAAGTTGGCAGCGCCGTCTTGTTCTTCGGAACGCCTAGGAGGAAAACTCTTTGGACCTGCATCCCGTTCACCAGACCTTCCCTCCCCCATGTTCTGCGTACAATCTCGCGGTGGTCGAACTCCTCAACCAGCGATTTTACGGCCACGAGCAGAAAAGGCCTTTCTGAGCTCCTCGTGCACTTCTTCGGCTGATTAATGAGAAGGTTGAATTTCCGGTTGTCCTTGTTCCTTAGGTAAAGCCTAAAATCAAAGGTGGAATGAGCCGGGAGGGCCGGAGGGGTGACTTGGTGTTCCTGGCTTTCCAACTTGGCATCTTTCATAGGCGAGATAATTCTAGGCTCCGATGCGCGACTCTCTACGTTGGACCCTTTCTGGAAAACGGGAACATGGAAATCCCTGTAAGTTGTGGTTGGTGTCTTCTTCTGGCCTTCTGCTTTTGCTTCTCTGTGGGACGTGTGGCCCAGTTGGGAATAGAGCATGGTGAATAGTGCTATCCCCAGGCAAAGTGTGCAGATAGCATCGCTCCTGAGTTGAACTCTCATCATTTCCAGGAACTTCAAAGAAATATCCACAGTAGCACTAGGGGAAATCTTTGCTGGCGAGGTCCATCTGCAAATAACAGACACTGTAGGGTTAGTACAACCTTTGCCACGTCATTCAGAATCTCAAAAGTGTCCTCCACTCAGGAGAGGGATATTAATCATAACTTCATAATAATTCATTAAATATATGCTGTCCAATTCCCAGGGACTTTGAGCTAAGTTAGCAGCAATCTATCTTCTTCTTCCCTATATACTGTATATAAAAGCAAAATACCCCTCACGCATCATCACCAAATCTCCAGAACTGTAAAGCCTGCAAACTTGAAATTTGGCCCGTATGTTCCTCTTGGCTTCTAGGTGCTCACTAAGAAAGGATTTTTTGAAATGACCATCAGAGCATTAGTGTTTCCTATATTATTATTATTAACACACTCTGATGCTAAGGAGTTCTACTCCCTCTCCCCACCTGAAAAGAAATCTCTTCCAAATACAAAACACAAGCAGAGGAGTTTCAGTTTCAGTTTCACAGCACCAAGCAGCTTTAGTACAGAACAGTTGAGCTAAGCCACACCCAGGCTCCTTGCTGTCTCCTTGCTCACACAGCAAATACTGTTTCCTTTTCCAAACAGCCCTCTCTCACACACTGACAGGAAGCTAGCCAGATGAATACCATTGGATGCTGGTAGGCAGAGGCAGAATTTCCCCCCCCCCCTTATTTTCCTCCCCAAAAACTAAGCCCAACCACATAGTTTCGTAGCAAAGCACGAGTATAGAGCTAGTAGCTTGAATGGAGCTACGTGTTTACTGGCCGGATGCCTTTCCTGTTGCCAATGCAGAGTTCTTTTCCAACAGATATATTCTCATTGTGCCCAGAGAGAGACATTTGCCTCTACCTAGGATAAAACTCAAGCAGCCTCCGAAATGGAGCTTATCTTAACACCTGACTGGCCCCCTTTTACAGTGTTTTTTTGTGACAGTCATTAAGCAAATGCGGCTGTGTGTGAACATGTCATAAATGCAAACACTGCAGTAGTTAAGCGAACCCATTGCATCCTGTTGAGTAGTGCGATGCAAAGAGCAAAGACATTTGATGAGGTTCCTTGCCAAACAAGAGATTAGGTCCCTTGATTAAAGACAGCTGGCTGCAGCCTGATATAAAAGATGGCCCTGAGCCATGGATCCTTTGTTGGGATCAACTTTCTGATTTTCTGCTTCTTGCATGATGTTCATGAGGATTCTTCTCGGGAAATTTTGACTGCTGGACTGTCGTTGACAGTCCCTGATCTGGATCTTGGAGCTCTGGATTAAATTTGGACTGTTCTTCTGCACACTCCTGTTAAAAGTGAGTCATTCAGGCAAACTTATTTCAAGACTCTTGTTTTTCTTGAGCATTCCTTGCTGGCAGTGATTTCCTTGACCTTGAGTAAACTGCTAATTTCCATAGCAATTTTTCTGTGTGTGAGTGTATAATTGAAACCAAATAGAGCCCAGAGACTCTTCTGTGCCTTAATATCTACATTCCCTTGTGGTTGCTTTAAGAACAATCTTCAAGAGGGGGACAGCTTTCACTTCATGACTGTAGAACGGGGCTGTCAAACTCATGGGCCAGATGTGCCACGCGCTAGCAAATGTGACACTACCGTGACGCCATGAGTTTGACACCCCTGGTCTAGGGGGTTTCTCAGGAGAAGATGGTCCTGAGCTCCTGAGAAGAGCAACAAGGATGACTCGGGGACTGGAGGCTAAAACATGTAAAGAATGGTTGCAGAACTGGGTATGGCTAGTTTGATGAAAAGAAGGACTAGGGGAGACATGATAGCAATCTTCCAATATCTCAGGGATTGCCCCAAAGAAGAAGGAGTCCAGCTATTCTCCAAAGCACCTGAGGGCAGGACAAGAAACAATGGATGGAAACTAATCCAGGAGAGAAGCAACTTAGAACTAAGGAGAAATTTCCTGACAGGGTGGACAATTAATCAATGCGACAACTTGCCTCCAGAAGTTGTGAATGCTTCAACACTGGAAGATTTTAAGAAGAGACTGGACAGCCATTTATCTGAAATGGTACTGGGTCTCCTGCTTGGGCAGGGGGTTGGACTAGAAGACCTCCAAGGTCCCTATTAGATTCTATTCTGTTCCTATTCCTGTCTATTCCTATTCCTATCCTATCCTGGTTGATGCCATTGCCATCCCATGACTCAGAAGCCCAAAAATGGAAATTCAGAATTGGCTTTGTCTGAGCTGGATTGAGAAGTTATCCTTCCTCGAGCCTTATTTATCTCTGGATGTCTTGGTGGACTTCTTCTGGGAGTTAAAAGCCCCCACATCTTAAAGTTGCAAGTTTGAGAAACGCTGGCTTTGAGGGATTTCACATTCCCATTTCAAGAAAGCATTTATTTGGATTGACTGGGATTTCCACATGGTGGGGAAAAGAATTAAAGATGGAGATTAGGACTGTGCGGTTGGAAGACCTGCTCTTTCTAAAATAGATCAGGAAGGTGTAAAAAAGATGCAGGGATTTAATCAGCTGCCACCTTGACTTATTTTTTTTAAAACTGCTCATAGTGGATGTTCCTACTACCATGGTTTTTTTTCCCTTCAAAACCAGTGTTGTTGTTTTTAAAGGGGGTGTGTAATTAAATAATAAAATTGGAAGAGGTTAGAGTGTTTTTCACCCTGCATATATTTTAATTCTGGATCCTGCAGGGCTGATCACTATCCTGTGCCAAATTGTAATTTTTAATGTGACAGAAGAGGGAGAAAGAATGACTTGCCAGCTGGTGAATAATCACGTCAAATTTACCAAAATAAATACCATTTAAATTTGATCAAGATTTTGCTTAGGCTTTTAGAAATTGGAAACACTTTAGAAAAACAAAGAATAAATTTTATTCTGGCCTTCTTTTCTTTTTCTTTGTGGTCTCTGGCATACTCAACAAAACTCAATTTTAATCTTTATTGTAAATTACCAATTCAGGGTTGCAAGATGCTGAACAACCACTGGGTGGCAGCAAAGGATTGTAGATTTCTTCTCTCTTTGCCACCCTCTGTTGCTTGGCTGGATTTCTGCAACTCAACTCTTAAGTACCCACATCCCAAACCTCCTAGCAAAAGTATCTATTCTTTCTACTTCCCATTCTGGTAAAATAAATTGCATGTTCTTAGGAAGGTGGCAGCAGATAGCAGCTCTGAAAAGCTAAGTAAGTTTAGACCTGGTTAATATTTGGAGGGCAGTCACCAAAAATTCTCAGAGCCGTAGAGTCAAATGGTATCAAAGAACATCCTACAGAAATGCAAATTACTGGTGTTAAGAAAATGACGTGGATGAATAACAGAATTGAAAGGGACCTTCTAGTTCAATCCCCTTCCCAAGCTGGAGACCCTATACCATTATTTATTTATTTATTCATCAAACAAAAATTACAAATTCAAACTAACAAAATGAAAAAAAAAAAAAACTAAAATGTGTGACAGGGATGATACGTAAGCAAGTTAGTGCACTTATGAACACCCCCTTAGGAACTTCTTAAAAATAGGATGGGGTCCACAGAAGTTAAGTTGGAGTTAAAACTGGGAAAATAGTAGCCATGCCATCCCAGACAAGTGGCTGTCTAGTCTTTTCTTAAAAGCCTCCGGTGACGGATCACCCACAACTTCTGGAGACAAGCTGTTCCACTGGTTAATTGTTCTTACTGTTAGGAAATTTCTCCTTAATTCAGGTTGCTTCTCTCCTTGATTACCATAATGTCCATCCATTTTTTTTCTTGTCTTGCCTTTTGGTGCTTTGGTCTCCAATGTTGGCAAAGCTGGCTGGGAAATTATGGGAATTGAAATCCTCTAGGCTTAAAGTTGCCAATGTTGGAGATTCCTGCTTTGGAGACTAGTTTGGCTCCCTCTTCTTTGTGGCAGCCCTTGAGATATTGGAACACTGCTGTCAGGTTACTCCTGGTCCTTCTTTTCACTAAACTAGACATACCCATCTCCTGCAATTGTTATTCATATGCTTTAGCCTCCAATTGTTCTGACCCAAGCCCTTGGCCAATAAAACAAACACAAACGAAAGGGAACAGAAACCTTTTAATGATTCTTACGAATCCCCGGTTAAAAGGCTGCTGCAAACTAATTTGATAAGCACAAGCCTCGCCAAAACTCGCCAAAACAAGAATAACAGATAAGGTTACCTAGAAATATTTTACAACATAAGAGTCTTCAAATACCAACCTAAGATACTGCAATGTCCACGAGGCTGAGTTTCAAAACGTCTTTGCTTCCTGCAAAGAACATCCGATCCACAGCTGGCTTTTATCTTCTTGAAGGAGGGGCCATTACCTTGCAGCCTTACTCCCAAGTCGCCCGTGCTGCTGCATCTGCTCTTTCCTGTGAGCAGCCCTGCACGCACGCTTTGCACTTGGCACAGGCTCCTCGGGAACCTCCTCATCGCTGCTGCCAGCCCCCACAATCTCTGGAGGCAGCAGCCCACTTCCTATTGGTCCTGGCCCCTCATCTGAGTCCTCGCTCTCCTCAGCTGCCCGCACCTGCTGCCGGCTAACCACAACACCAATCCCCAATCGTCTTTGTTGCTCTTCTCTGCACTCTTTCCAGAGTCTCAACATCTTTTTTTATAGTGTGGTGACCAAAACTGGATTCCAAGTGTGGCCTTGAATTTGAGGTTACCAAAGTCAAGCATGACTTAATGTCTTGACTTTTGGAGGACGTGTAAAAACTTTACTTGTTAATTTCTTTAGTATCTTCTGAGTCCACGCAACAAACTTGAGTCCCACCCTTTGGACTCAACCACTCAGCCTTGACTTACACAAGCTGCGCTGTTTTATGAAAGAGAAATATTCTGAATATGATCATAGAACTCTTTCTAGTCCAGGCAGAGAATCTCATGCATGATACAAGATTTGTTCAGCTGATGGAGAGGCCCAGCTATGTTGAACCCTGGATTAAAGAGGATTTTAGTGTGGAGCTGGCTTGACTTAAGATTCAGGATGCAAATGACAACTTTGGATGTGATTCTTGGCCCTCTCCAGGGCGTAAGTCAATATACTCAGGCCTTGGAACCCACTCTTGTGAGAAACCACACCCGTGTTTCCAGGACTGAACAGATTCTGCTGGCCAATTTCTCGGAGACCATAGAAAGCAGGCCAACCCCTAGTGCTTTCAGCAACAACGGTCTCTCCCACGGCCAGGACCACCTATAGAAGTATCAGAGCAAAAGCCAACAAACAGAAAGAGGAGACATTTCTAAGTAGAACTCTTTTTAGGAAAGCACAGCAGGAACGATTTTCTTGATACTTCATAGATCTGGTTGAAACCAGATCCTAAGCCACAATGTGTTTCAATCACCATTGGAAGAAAATACCACTAACAGAATAAGAGTTGGAAGGGACCTTAGAGGTCTTCTAGTCCAACCCCTGCCCATGGCAGGAGAATCTACACCATTCCAGACAAATGGCTATCCAGTCGTTCCACTGATTAATTGTTCTAACTGTCAGGAAATACCTCCTTAGTTCTAAGTTGGTTCTCTCCTTGGTTAGTTTCCATCCATGGCTTCTTTGTCTTGTCCTCAAATATTTTGGAGAATAACTTGATGACCCCCTCTTCTTTGTGGCAGCCCCTCAAATACTGGAACACTTGTTATCATGTCTCCCTTAGTCCTTCTTTTCACTAGAATAGACATACCCAATTTCTCCAATTTCTGTTTTAGCCTCCAGTCCCCGAATCTTCTTAGTTGCTCTTCTCTGCAAAAAAGGTTCTATCTAGAGTCTTTTTATAATGCGGTGACCAAAACTGGATGCAGTATTTCAAGTATGGTCTTACCAAGGCATTATAAAGCGATACTAACACTTCACACGATCTTGACTCCGCCCCCGTTTATGCAACCAAGGATTGTATTAACCTTTTTGGATGCTGCCACACACTGCTGGCTCATATTTCAGTGATTGTCCACTAGGGCTCCAAAGTCCCTCTCAGTTACCTTTTTGAGCCAGGTTCCAGCTAGTTCATACCTGTACGTTTGTTTCCTGTTCTGTAGCTCATCTCAATCGGGTATCCTGGGCCTAAGTGTACAACCTTACTTTTCTCATCGCTTGAAATTTCCATTTTGTTAGATAGGGCCCCGTGTTCAAGTTCTGTCAAGATCCTTCTGGATCCTGAGCTTATCATCTGGGTTGTTTGCTGTTCCTGCCAGCTTAGCGTCCTCTGCAAATTCGATGAGTGCTGCAGAGATGTTCTCCAACACATTTTGCAACTGGCGCCTTCCCCCAAGGCCTTTTTTTCTTTTTTTCTTAAAAGGAGAAGAATGAGCAAAGGGAGGGTAAAGTTTCCTGCTGCTTATTAAAATAGTCAAGGGAGGGACAGCCCATCTAGCATATGGCAGGCTGGGTTGCGGAGCATCTGATGCAACTTTTAAAGTGATCTTGATCTGGGCTGATTATGCAAAACAGGAAGCCAAGTTCAGGCAGAGTTTGAAAAACAATCTGTGCCCGTCCCCCGTCCCACATTTTCTGACTGTTTTCAATCAAAGCTGGTTAATGAAGGGATAATAGGAGAGCCAGGGCTGGTTCCGAATGTCTTCAGTTGGAATTCTGCCTTGAGTTTCCAAATACAAATATGATATCCACAAACAGCCAAAAGAAGAAAGAAAAACCCTGCATAAAACTAGAGCTGCCACCAGTGGTTTTGTCTTCCAAGGTTTCGGACTGTCAAGGAACTTCGCTGTGTCCTTTGGACTGTTCTCTGTGTGGTATTTATAGGGTGCCTGTTGGGTGTATTAAGTCGGCTATTAAGTTGTTGGCTGTTGTTTCCTTGTGCTGCCAAGCCCTAAGTACTTGATAAGCTGGGGGTAAGTCAGCACTCCTCTTGACTGGCAAAGGGTCTGCTTCCCAGGCTTCCATCACTTCCCTGGCTGTTTTTGTGCCTGCTCGTCCAACAATCTGAGCTGCAAAAGTGAACGTATGCCCTTGTTTATCGCAAGGAGAGGTTACCAATGAGTTTGGCTCTCCTCGTCTGACCACTCGCTTGCATTCTTGCAGTCCTGTGCCTCGTCTATCCTACAGGGGCAATCCATGCAGGGGATCCAGTAGATCAGCCCCTCCAAATCTTTTAGGCATCCAGGGATTCAGGGGTGGGATTTAAAAATCCCAGCAACCGGTTCGCTGCCTGGTTGCTGGGTGAGCGGGGCCATGGTGGGGGGGGGGGAGGAATACCGGAACTTCCGGCTTCCGGTGGGCCTGAAGAGCCCCGGGAGGCCATTTTGCACTCTCCCAAAGGTCCAGAGGCCTCCCCCGGGCCTCTGGGAGGGCGAAAACAACCTCCCCTGGGCTCTGGAGGCCCTCCGGAAGGTCTCTTCCACCCCCTCCCAGAGCCTCTGCATGGACCCTGCACTTTTCCCCCATCGAATATGGGCCGCATGGAGGCTCCTGGGAGGAGCGGGGCCAGCCGGTTGGTTGAAATACCGGTTCGGCAAACCAGCTATAACTTTAACATCCGGTTCGCGTGAACCGGTCCAAACCAGTCGAATCCCACCCCTGCAGGGATTGGTTCTGTCGAGAAAGGTTTTTCCATGGACCGGAGGGGGCCGAGCTTTCACGCACTGCTTGTATCCCGTGGATGAGGCTACATGTGTTTGTGTGGATCTGTTTCTGGTGTGCTGTGGACTGATGCCAGTCCACTGATCAGCGGTTGGGGCCCACTGTGGTAGATTATATTAGAAGTATCAAGGGATCTTTACGGTGTATAATTTGTCTTCATATGTTAGCCTCGGGATGGTGTGCGATGCCCACTTGCAAATCTCGGAAGTTGTGTTCTTCTGCTTCCGAAAAGTTTTTGATACATGGCCAGGTGTGCCATGTAGTTGGACTCATACCTTGTACCTTCCTTTCTCTATCGTGTTGCGCAGACATCTTACAGAATAACAGAGTTGGAAGGGACAATGTAGGTCATCTAGTCCAGCCCCCTGGCCAAGCAGGAGACCCGACCTCATTTTTGAGAGATGGCAGTCCAGTCTCCTCTTGAAAGCGTCCAGTGATGAAGCTCCCATAACTTCCGAAAGCAACTTCTGTTCCAGGGGTTGATTGTTCTCGCTGTCAGAAAATTCCTTCTTATTTCCAGGTTGAATCTCTCCTTGATCAGTTTCCATCCATTGTTCCTTGTCTGGCCTTCATTTGCTTTGGAAAATAGCTTGACCCTCCCTCCTCTCTGTGGCAACCCCTCAAATATTAGAAGATTGCTGTCCTGGTCCTTCTCTTCCCTAGACCAGCCCTGCCCAGTTCTTGCAACTGTTCGTGATATGTTTTAGCCTCCAGTCTCCTAATCATCCTGGTTGCTCTTCACTGCACTCTTTCTAGAGTCTCAACATATTTTTTGTAGTGTGGTGACCAAAACTGGGTGCAGTACTCTAGGTGTGGTCTTACTAAGGCTTTATAGAGTGGAATTAGTACCTCCCTTGATCTCAATATGTCTTTGTTAATGCAACTTAGGATTGCATTGGCTTTTTTGGCTGCTGCTGCTGCACACTGCTGGCTCCTGTTGTCCACTAAGACTCCAAGATCCCTCTCACAGTTACTGCTATTAAGCCTGGTTTTACCCAATCTATATGGGTCCTTTTGGTTTTTCTTGCCTAAGTGTAGGACTTCACTTTTCTCTACCTTGAATTTCATTTGGTTAGTTAACGGCCCAGTGTTCAAGTCTGCTGAGATCCATCTGATCTTGAGCCTATCTTCTAGGGCAGGGGTGTCCAACCTTGGCAACTTTAAGACTTGTGGACTTCAACTCCCAGAATTCCCCAGCCAGCAAAGCTGGCTGGGGAATTCTGGGAGTTGAAGTCCACAAGTCTTAAAGTTGCCAAGGTTGGACACCCCTGTTCTAGGGTGTTGGCTATTCCTGCCAACTTAGTATCATCTGCACTCTTGGTAAGTTCCCTTTCTATTCCCTCGTCTAAGTTATTGGTGAACATCTTGTAACAAATGAATGTGGTGGCCACTTTTGAAATCCAAGGGTCACCCACTGCTAAGCCGAAGCAGCCTTGCAATGTAGGATTGTCCTCTGTAACCCGGGCTTGGTGGCTACCACTGTAATGGAGATATTTCCCTCAAGCTGGAGATCTGTATCAGAGGTTCTTGGCTCTAAGGCTGGAGTCTATTGTTTGTTTCTCCGTGTTTAGCCATACAAAGCAAATTTCTCCTGATGTTTTGCTTGGGAGGGAACCAGATTCCGCTGAATAAACATGCTTAGGAGATGCCATTTTGTTTGCTGCCTGCATGGGGGGAAAAAAAACCCAGTGCAAAGAAAACCACTTCAGACCCAGACTGATTTACTGTCTTTCCCTATTCACCAGCCAAAGTGAAAAATAAGATGGGTTCAGGAAAAAAAAATCTCTAGGCATATAAGGGCCTGACTATTTTCTTTTTCCACACTTCCTGGAATGCTGTGCCTGCCCAATGTTATCTTCAACTTGTCTATATATTACGTAGAGGTGGGGGGAGAGTTGTTTAAATTCTGGCCCACAAGGGTTTTGCTATTTGAAGCATAGGTATTCATCCCAGGAAACGTTAAAATGTGTACATTCTCTTCAAAGAAACCCTCTAATATCCCCTTATTTCACGTTTCTTGAAGGATTGGCACTTATTCAGCCGCTCTGTTGGCATAAAACACTCAAACCCAGTTAGTTAAAAGATCGAGTGAGTTGCACTCGCATCATAGTTTGTTTGCTGTCCTATCTAGGAGGTTAATGCATGGTTCAACTATTGCACAAACTCAGAAATAAGTCAAAAGCAGGTGATCCTAAACTTACAACCATTTGTTTAGTGAGCATCTGAAGTTACAGTAGAACAGGGGTGGGCTCCAAATAATTTAACAACCACCTCCTGCACCACTCTGGGAGCGAAAAAAAGGCTGCGGGGGACAGGGGGGTGCTGCACCCCCCCCCACGCCCCATTTTCAACCTAGTAAGGCTCCCTGCACCACCCTGGGAGTGGAAACAGGCCGCAGGGGGGCCATTTTCGCCCTCCCGGGGCTCCGAAGGCTCTCTGGAGGCCTGTTTCTGGCCTTACAGAGCCTCTACACAGGCCCTGCATCTACCTGCAATGCAAAATGGGCCACGTGGGGGCTCCTGGGAGGGGTTGGAGTGGGGTGGGCAGGGCCAGCCAGTCATCGGAAGTACCGGTTCCGCTGAACGAGATGTAAAATTAACCTCCGGTTTGGGCGAACCGGCGCGAACCGGCTGAAACCCAACCCTGCAATAGAACTGAAAAAAGTGACTGATGACTGTTTTTCACATTTATGACCATTGCCACGTGGTCATACAGTCAAAGATTTGGACACTTGGGCAATTGGCGTGTGTTTTTGCAACCTCTTGATAAGCAAAAGTCAACCGGGAAGCCAGATTTGCTGAATAGCCATGTTACGATCTGAAACAACTGCCGTGATTCACTTTAACAACGGTGGCAAGGAAGGTCGTAAGCTTGGGGCAAAATTCACTTTAAAGAGCTGAACTTGCTTAGCCACAAAAATGTTTGGCTGAATTGTGGCCGTTAAGTCGATTTAAGAAACCGATTATGGGCGTGAAAGGAACTCGGTAAATGTATTCAGCACCTGCTTCCAGACGACGCTGCTTAGCGTCCTGCGGAGGCAAGCAAGGAATTCAGCAGAAATTCCCGAATAAGGGGCGATCACACGACCTGGAGACCCTGCGGGTGCATATACTGATTTGCCAAGTGTCCCAATTCTGATCATGTGACAACGAGGCTGCTGCAATGGCCATAAATGCGAGGACTGGTCATAAGTCGCTTTTGCTCAGGGCTGTTGTAACTTTTTGACTCGTTGCAAAAGGAATGGATCTTATTGCATTTCACATTCTGTTTCATTCTGCTGTCTTCACTTTTAAGAGCCCATGCAGATCTAATCACTATAGCCGGTACCTTTTAATAGTTGCTAAAGGAAGGTTATAAGTCAAGGACCGCCTGCATTTTAAATTACAATGTGCCTGCCTAATTCTATTCTCCCTGGCAGCAGCTCAACTCAGAGTTGGCTTTCTTAAACATTTAAGGGGTGGAAAGGACTTTGGAGGTCTTCTAGTCCAACCCCTTGCTCAAATAGAGAACTCTATTCCATCTCAGACAAATGGCTTTTCTTAACAGATAACAGATAATCAGAGTTGGAAGGGACCTGGTAGGTCATCTAGTCCAACCCCCCGCCCAAGCAGGAGACCCTACACCATTTCTGACAGATGGGAATCCAATCTCTTCTTGAAAGCCTCCAGGGATGAAGCTCCCACAACTTCTGAGGGCAACTTCTGTTCCATTAGTTGATTGTTCTCACTGTCAGAAAAGTCCTCCTTATTTCCAGGTTGCATCTCTCCTTGTTCAGTTTCCATCCATTATTCCTTGACTGGCCTTCAGGTGCCTTGGAAAATAGCTTGACCCCCCTCCTCCTCTCTGTGGCAGCCCCTCAAATATTGGAAGACCTCTATCATGTTTCCCCTGGTCCTTCTCTCCACTAGACTAGCCATGTCCAGTTCCTGCAATCGTTCTTCATATATTTGAGCCTCCAGTCCTCTGATCATCCTGGTTGTTCTTCTCTGTACTTTTTCTAGAGTCTCAACAACTTTTTTATAGTGTGGTGAATTAAACTGGATTTAAAAGCCTCCAGTGATGGAGCACCCACAAATTCTGGAAGCAAGCTGTTCCACTGGTTAATTGTTCTCACTGTTAGAAAGTTTCTCCTTAGTTCTAGGCTGGATCTGTCTTTGATGAGTTTCCATCCATTACTTATCTTGCCTTCTGGTGCTTTGGAAAATAAGTCAACCCACTCTTTCCCATCACAAGCTTCTCAAGTATTGGAAGAGAAGCAATCATGCATGTCACCCTTAATCTTTTTTTCTTTTCGTTAGACTTCCACTGCTTAATTGTTCTCATTATTAGGAAATTTCTCCTTAATTCTAGCCTGTTTCCCTCCTTGATTTAAGGTGGTTATATCTGATATTTTTTTTTACAAATCAAGGATTCTTGTCTCATTGCTTTCCTGCGGAGACTGGAAAAAGAGCGTGGGAAGAGATAACATGGAGAAAATATTGCTCTTAAAAATCCCAATTACATTTTCGATCTTTTTTCAGCTTTCCCGTTGCATGCATATGCATGCATCAATTTCCAAGATCATTAGCAATTACAAAATAGCTTCTTCTGCAGTTTTGCTATTTGGAATGCAAAGTCCTTTTAAAAAAAACAATATTTATTGTTTTATCATAGATTTCAATGTTAAATTTAATTGACCACTTTTTCCTCTCTCTCTTTTTTTTAGTACACTGTTTTCTTCTTGTTGTTAGGGTTGAATGTATGCCTTTTTGTTTCCTTTTATTTATTTTACGTTTTGTATTTCGTTCCCTAGGAAGGCAACGTTCTTAAATCTATGATGCAGGGGAGATAGGCTTATTTTGGGGAGGGGGTGGTGGCCCTTTGAGCAGACGCATCCCTAAAATTTGGAAACACTTGGAAAACAAACCCTTTTTTCTTGACTCCCTGGGAGATCAGCTCAGTCCTGTCCCAAGGAACAGGGAAGGCGTTTGGGGGATGGTAGGGGATCTCTATTTATTTTATTTATTTGATTTGCCAATTGTTTACAAGATAAGTATAAGTGTATATATAGTTGTGAATACATGAAATGGGTACATATAAGAAAAATAAAAGAAGAATAAGAGAAACAATAGGACAGGGACGGTAGGCACGTTGGTACGCTTATGCACGCCCCCTACAATATGCCCCTTTGCTGATGGGGGAAACAACACCCCACCCTGAAGTATTGCAGAACGCCGAGAGAAAAGCGGGATCCTCTCCTTTCCAAATGTGTCAGTCACCCAGTCGAAGCAAATCCTCCCAATCCGTTGCAAAGCCTCAACTCTTACCTCTACAGCATTCCCAACGTCCGCCTCTGCTCCGTTAAGGCTCTGTCCCACAGTTGCCAAGTTGGCACATCTGGATCGTGTTACTTCTGGCGTTCCTCTCGACGTATAGTTTGGAAAACGTAGCCGAGCTGTAGGAAGAGCGCTTCTGTTTTTCCCCCTTTCTGGTGCATTTCACCGAGGATCTGCTTTCTCTAAAGAGGATGACATGGGAAAAGGGCTCGCCTGGCCTCTTCCACCCCTCTTCTTCTTCTTTTTGCTTTCCAAGGACTGCTTCCCCGCGTTGCGCGCCTCTGGTGAAAGAAAATCTCCGTTCTTTTGCCTGAGAAAAAAGGCAGATCTTCCTCTGGTCCTGCTCACGTGACCTCTAGCAGATGTTTTGGGTCAAAAGGCTTGTCTATCTGCTTGGTAGCCTGCCCCGTACAGATGTTTGCCAGAAGCAGCAATAATAATAATAATACTAATAATAAAAATTGGCAGGATCTGCACACAGATGGGGGTTGTTCGGTACACAGAACCTCTGCTGAATTGCCTTGCCAGGACTAGACAGATTACTAATTCAGCTATTTGTTTTCTTTTTAAAAAAAATATATCCTCATGGTACACTTCTGGCAGAACACCCACCTTTGAGGGAAGGGGACACCCCCCCCTCCCCCAAGTTCAAGGCTTTAGAGCAGGGGTCTCCAACCTTGGCAATTTTACAACGCGTGGGCTTCAACTCCCAGAATTCTGAAGTCCAAAAAGTTGTAAAGTTGCCAAGTTTAGTTTAGTTTTAGTTTAGTTTACTTTATTGTCATTGCACCTCATTGCACTCCAACAAGGTTGGAGACCCCTGGCTTAGAGTGCTTTCTAAGACAGAACACACACACACACACACACACACCAACCACACGGGATAGGGGGAGGCCTTGACTATTTTGATGGAAGAAAAGAAATATCAGTCCTTTTGTTTCCACATGGAGACCGCTTCTGGGGCTTGAAGTGGAAAAGAATGAAACTTTGATTGTGGGTTTTACCGATTCGCTTGATAGATCTTTATAGAAATGGCTTTGTTGCTGTTCTGATGAAAACCAAAACCAAAAAGGTGTGATTTGATGTTAGTGCCTTATTTTACTGCAACGGGGAGAGTCAGAAAGTTAATGCTTCTTTTCCTTTTTATTTTTTCTTATCCGCTTCCTCCTGCCTCTTCCTCCCCACTGTTTTCCCATTTCCCATTGTTTTCCTATTTTGTGCCTTATTTTTTATTTTATGACCCAATAAAAACATTAAACTTTTTTTTTAAAAAAAAGAATCATATTAGATGTAGCTCGTTGTCCAAAGGGAAATTATTAGAGCTTGAAAAACAGGACTTCAGTGGAGAGATTAAAACGCAACATATTATGAAGGAATGGTGAGTGAAATTGACAGATTTCTATATAATCTGCAATAGCTATAATCGCCTGATTATAGTTCAGTTCACTCATTTTTAATGCTGAACAGAGCATTAGTTTATTTTGATTTAAAAACCAACACTGTTTCCACATTGAATGCTTAAAAGGAAACAAATCCAATTCTATCCACTAGTTGCATTAGAAGGGCTGACATACAGCAAAATAGTTCAAAGGATGAAAATTAAACATTAGTACAAAATTAA
Source organism: Notechis scutatus (assembly GCF_049901735.1). Taxonomy (NCBI): domain Eukaryota; kingdom Metazoa; phylum Chordata; class Lepidosauria; order Squamata; family Elapidae; genus Notechis; species Notechis scutatus. The sequence goes on from NC_142017.1 coordinate 18,939,877, forward strand.
TAAGTCTTTGATTTACAATTGAACCCCAAATTTCTCCTCCTAAGTGAGATAGTTGAGTTTTGCCTCCGTTTATGACCCTTCTTGCCACCGTTAAGTGAATCACTGCAGTCGTTAAGTTAGTCACACGGTTGTTAAGTGGAGCTGGCTTCCCCGCCAACTTGGATTGTCAGAAGGTCTCAAAAGGGGATCACATGACCCTGGAATACAGCATCTCTCATAAATATATGCCGGTTGTCAATTATTTGAATTTTGTTCATGTGATCCTAGGAATCCTACAGTGGTTATGTGAAACATGGGCCATAAGCCATTTCTCCCTAGTGGCGTTGTAACTTTGAATGGTCACTAAACGAATGTAAGTCAGGATTACCTGTAGTCATCATCATCATCATCCTCTTTTAATGACCCCATAATCCCTTGCGGGATGGAATCTGGGCAATTGAATGCAGCTGGGTGTTTACTGGCCGGATGCCCTTCTTGTCACCAGTGTGGAGTTTTATTCAGCAAATATATTCTCAGTGCGCCAAGAGAAATAGCTGCCTCTATCTAGGATTGAACTCACAGCCTCCTGATCGTGAGGCGAGAGCTCCATCTCCAGGCTACTGCACCACTTTCAGGATTACTTGTAGTAGCTTGGAAAAATAAGTCTAAGCAATAGTTTTTCTGCTGTTCAGCTATAAGCAGAATTATAAATGTTTTTTTTTTAAAAAAAAATGCCACAATGCTCATTATTTTCATGCTCTTCCTTCTGGTATTATTCTGTGCATGATTTGATGGGAAACAAATATATTTTGAATATTATCACATCTTTATTAAAATCTCTGGTAGGCAACTAGGATATTGATATTGTTGCCTTTTAATTGCTTTGAATTAAAACAAATATACAGCTCTGATTAAAAAGAACATATAGTGAAATATTAGTGGAATGAGTACGATTCTAGAAGTTAACAGTCATTTACAATAAGATTTTAAAAGTCTTAGCCAAAATCTTTTAGCAAAACAGAAGCAGTGCAACAGAAAGTTTTCCTCCTAGATTTAAAAGAAATAACACTATAGCATTATATCCTCTTGGTTTTTATTTTAAGGTAAAAGAGATGAGGTTTTAATCATTGTCAAATTATAACTGTTAGTATTTGATCCAGCATTACAGCATTGTAGTGCTAATATGTTAAATGTGGCTCCATGTTTTAGCACTAATGAAAAGACTAAGAGAAGCAAGCAATTAAGCACAGCAACTATAAAGATTAAAGTGAACATGTGCTCAATTTCCCTGCTCAACTTAAAAAAAAAACAGTCAAATCATTCTCATGCAGACCAAGTTTTGTTTCGAACCAAAATATATATATATCAAATTTCTGCTTTAAAAAAATTGAATTTGAAGAAAATACAACAGTTCTATCCTAAATACCTGAGACTCGTCTTGTTTCAAGGAAATGTGCTGACAAGTTTTCCAAAATCAGAGAAAAATGTTTGGAATCCTAGAAGATTTAGTTCCTTAACCTTGGTAACTTTTAAGGGGGTTGGAACTGAACTCCAAATTTTAAGGGGGTTGGAACTGAACTCCAAATTGCTTAAAATTGCTGAGAAACACTGGTATAGAAGCATCCTCATGAATAACTCAAGAGATTGAAAATATCAGCATTAAAAAATCTGTTAGTGTAAACGTGACCCAGGGATGGGGCAGACTTGCCTACTCAACTCGTTACTGTGTTTATGAAGGAATAATTCATCTTTATCAGTCTTCCCTATCTGTTGGCCTTCAATGTGAACATCCAAGGCAGGATGTCCAACTTTAAGACTTGTGGACTTCAACTCCCAGAATTCCCCAGCCAGCTCTGAAAGAAGTTGGTAGAAGACTGGTCCACCAGTCTTAAAGTTGCCAGATTGGACGTTCCTGATTTAAGTCCTTCAAACAGCAAGTAGACCAAGTTCGTCTCAATCCAGAACTCGTAGCTCAAGGTCTCCTTGAAATGGCTCCCCTGAGGTATTTTTGTAATATACAGATTATCGGCGTATAACACGCACTTTTTCCCCCTGAAAATAGGGGCAAATGATGTATGCGTGTTATACGCCGATATAATGTTAGAGCCAGCGGAGGCCGGGCGGTGTGAGCAGAGGGCAAGCGGAGGCCGGGCGGTGCGAGCGGAGGGCAAGCGGAGGCCGGGCGGTGCTTCAAAGTTTTTATTTAGAAATTTAAATTTTTTCCTGAAATTTCCTCTTAAAATGAAGATGCGTGTTATACGCCTGTGCGTGTTATACGCCGATAAATACGGTAATAACATCTATTTAGGAAACAGGGATCTCTTCAGTTGCTTGGCTGATATCTGGAGGATTCATACATTTCCCAATGTTGATGGAGAATGACTGGTCTGTAGTTGATTGAATCACACACATACAAAGAATGGAATGTCATGAGTTGAAAATGAAAATAAATCTGGGCTATTCTTTATTGAACTAATGGTCTCCTTAGTTACTCAGAAGGCCTCTTGAAGACCAGGAGAACACCAAGGTTAAATCTGCCGTTTGATCGTGATGTGGGGGGAGGGAGAATCATAGAACCATAGGGCTGGAAGGGGCTTTGGAAGTCTTTTGGTCAAACTAATCCAACGCCAGGAGACCACATACTATCCAGGACAGAAGACCGTCCAATCTTTTCTTGGAAACCTTCGATGATGGAGCGCCCACAACTCCAGAAAGTTCTGTTATTAATTGTTCTCACTGTTAGGAAATTCCTCCTTCTTTCCAGGTCGGATCTCCCTCCGAGAAGGACCCATTCCTTCTTGTTCTACCCACCCTGTCCTATGCTACGGATCTCCTAAATCTGACAGTGCCTGGGCAGGCCATCTTTTTCCTTTCCAATTAGAAGGCCCACTGCTCTTTCTTAGAGCAGAGGTCTCCAAAGTTGGCAACTTTTTAAGACTTGTGGACTTCAACTCCCAGAATTCTCTCAGTCTTAATTCTCCCAGAATTCTCTCAGCTGCCAAGTTTGGGGACCTCCTGTTCTAGAGCAGGCTTTGCAATTTCTTGTGGAAACCGTGCTTGATCTTCCAGTTTGACTTCAAGATTTTGAACTTGATTCTTGTTGGGAAACAATCGTAGGGAGAAGCCATCGTTGAATCCGATGCACAAGAAAGACCAGTATGGGAGGATCAATCACACTGTAAAGCTAGCAGTCTCCAAAAAAGACTCTTTTTCTTTTCCCCTTCTTCTTCACAAGTCACTTTGGTGGAGACCCAAAAGTTCTTCGCCTAAACTGATGAGGCCATTGTCTTCCAAGGCAGCCATCAGGCTCTGAATAGTGGCCTTCTTGCCCTCCGAGTCAATAAACCTGCGAAGCATCTGGTACGCTTGTTCGTACAGGCCTTCACGTTCGTATTCAATGGCTAGGTTATCGATGAAGGGGTCCCGGAGGGCTCGGCATTTGGTCTGTAGGTAGAGGGACCGGCCCACCTGTTTCCATTTCTTGGACACCAGTTTGGCGAACTTCTGGTGGTCATCGGGGGTGATTTTTCTGTTGGCTGCAAAAGGGAAGCCGGGAAATAAGATGATTTTAACATCTTGCATACCTCTTGTTGACAAAGGTTATGAGATTAGAGATTAGATTAAGATTAACAGAGTTTGGGAGAGACTTTGTAGGTCATCTAATCCAACCCGACCTTTTACGACCTTTTTGCTAAAGTGAATCACTACAGTTGTTAATTTAAGTTAGTAACGTGGCTGTAGAATGAATCTGGCTTCCCCATTGACTTTATTTGGCAGAAGGTCGCAAATAAGTGTAAATAGCATTTAGACTTATTGTTCCGACCAAGGCTTCCTGAGACAGTAACAATCACACGCTGTTCCTAAGACCCCTTTTTTTTTATTTCAATGGCTGTGAATTATATGCATTCACAGCCCGTAATGCGTCCCAACCAGTTGGTGAATAGTCCAACAGAAGTCTGCCACAGTCCTTTGGGATAAGGCTAATAAACACACACCTTTATCTCCCTTGAAATGCTGCCAACGACTAAATCGCCAATTAGCTGTACAAGCGGAGAACAAAGTAAACATGGAGCTTCAAACTCTAAACCAGGGGTGTCCAACCTTGGCAACTTTAAGACTTGTGGACTTCAACTCCCAGAATTCCTCAGCCAGCAAAGCTGGCTGAGGAATTCTGGGAGTTGAAGTCCACAAGTCTTAAAGTTGCCAAGGTTGGATACCCCTTTTCTAAACCGACCAGAATGAACAAAGTTGCTTCATGTCCCTTTGCTCCTCCTTTGTTTTATGAGATGGGCCAATCATCTCCAAGCCTTACTCCTGAGTTGCCCCTTTTGTCTTAAGTGTTCTTGCCTTCTGGCAGCTCTGTGCAAGCGCCACTGGGAACAGGCTCCCCTGTTCCTCTGCCTCGCTGATGTCAGATTCTGGAGGCTCCGGAGTCAACATACAACTCTCAGATGGCCCTGGTCTCATCTCTGTGTCGGGCGCAGATCCCTCGTCCGAGCCCTCCCTAGACTCCCAGACTGGCCCATGTTCCTCCCCACTGTCCGACTCTGCTGCCAGCGGACCACAACAACTGCGCCAGAGTCCCGCCCTCTGCCTTTCTTGGCTCCTTCCTCCCTGGTACTTTTCCACAACTTGTCTGAGTTTAAAGTTGGGTGGCCGGTGGACCACAACACTTATATACCACTTCACAGGTCTTTATACCCCTCTCTAAGTGGTATACAGACTCAGCATATTGCCCCCAACAATCTGGGTCCTCATTTTACTGACCTCAGAAGAGTCAACCTTGAGCTGGTCAGGATTGAACTCCTGGCAGTGGGCAGAGTCAGCCTGCAATACTGCAGTCTAATCACTGCACGTAATAGATGGATGATGGATTGATGGAAGGGCAATAGCGCTTAAACTTATATACCGCTTTCCAGCCCTCTCTAAGCCGTGTACAGAGTCAGCCTCCTGCCCCCAACAACCTGGGTCCTCATTTTACCCACCTTGGAAGGACGGAAGGCTGAGTCAACCTGACAACCATCCGAAAGATGATCACGTGAGCCTGGGTCATAAAAATATGCCAGTTGCCAAGCAGGTGAATTCTGATCACGTGACCACAAGGGATGCTGCAGCCGTCATAAGTGTGAAAAATGATTTTATTCTTGCTTTTTTCCTTTGCCAGATATACTTCAAGATTGTTCTATTTAGTTCTTCAAAATATTTTTTCTCTATTTTTGTCGGTATTGTTTGGAATTTTTAAAAAAGTAGTTTCGGTAGTATATTCATTTTTATAGTGGCTATTCTCCCCATCAAAGATAGTTGTAAATTCTTCCATTTCTCCAAGTCCAACGTTTTTTTATGGTATGGAAAGAGTACGATACATAGATACTTTCAAAGACTCTATGTGAGGAATGCCTTGCTCCAGGTATGGGAAAATATTAAACTACAAAACAATATGAAAATACCAGTCTGGCTTTCCACAATGGAATCATTATTAATCTTATTTTTTGGGGGAGAATTGTATTTTATAAAGACATTTTAAATGAGAATGGTGAACTTAAAACTAGACAACAATTACAAAACCAAGGGGTGGACTTAGCTTGGTGGCCACATCTGCAAATACAGTCGAGATATGAGAAAGATGCAAAAACATGGGGTTTTTACAAAGAATCAACAACACTTGATAAGATATTATTAGGGACAGATGAAAAATTGATTAAAAATACAATATATATAATTACTATAAAATGGAAGAGGAACAAGTCAAAAAAAAACAATGATTGGGCAAAAAAAATGGTTATACTATAGAATTAGATAAATGGCAAAAATTTGGGATAGGAAGTATAAACTGACAATGGCTACTGCATACAGAGAAAATCTCTATAAAATGTTTTATAGGTGGCACTTGCCACCAGCAAGATTAATAAAAATGTTTAGCAATATGTCTGCCAAGTGTTGGAAGTGTAATCAGACCTCAGGTACTTATTATCATATGTGGTGGACTTGCACGAAAACAAGAAAATATTGGACAAAAATACATACATTGGTTGGAAAAGTTGATCAAGCAACATATATCCTGAAAAGACAGCCTAGCCATTTTTCAGGGCTCAAAAAAATAAGACCGGCCTTATTATATGAAACACGGTAGATCTGAAACTAGAAATATTTTTGTTGGGTATATTGCCAGAGGGCTATGATAAAGGGGCTATATATCCAGTTTTGTATGCATTGACAGCAGCAAGGATTGTATTTGCACAATATTGGAAAAATGAGAACATTCCATCAGATGAGGATGTAATTCGGAAAATATTAAACAGTGCAGAGATGGATAGACTGACGTTAAAAATAAAGGACAAAGAAGACACAGAATTATTACTTAGCATGGAATAGATTTTACAAGTGGTTAGAGATAAGAGGTAGAAATTAGATGAAGAAACATACATACATACATACATACATACATAACACACACACACACACACATAAAAGTGTGAAAACGATCCTGTTGCTTTTTCAGTGCCTCTGTAAGTTGGAACAGTCACTAAACGAATGGTTTTAAGTCAGGGGTGGGATCCGACAAGGTTAACTACTGGTTCAGTGATTTACAATGTGCTTTCCTGCACGCTGTGCGCCTGTGTAAATCTTCGTCTGCTTGCTGCCTGGACAGCTGAGCAGCGCTGCGTGCAGGGAAGCAGCGTTTGAAAAAGCAGGAAATAAAGGTCAGGTAAGAGCCTGGGAGGGCGGGTGGGCCAAAACATGCAGCAGACATAGAACCAGTTCCATGTCTGCTGCTCTTCAGAGCTACCGGTTCTACAGAGCCGGACAGAACCGGTGGAATCCCACCTCTGCTTGAAGTTGAGAATGACCTGTAAATCCTTGTGGAGAACCTACTGAACATGCCTGTACGGCCTTCCATTCCTTATCTCGGCCCAGCATTTTTGTCTCCAGTCCCTGCCACACTCACCAAATTGTTGCTTCTGGAAAAAGAAGGTATCTTCTTCAACCGGAGGCTTTGAAATCTCCGGAGGGCTGGAAGATGGAGGGGAGGAATTTAAAGTGTGGAAGGAAGAATCTGAAGAGAGCTGTGATTTCGAGTTGCTTTCTTGAAAAGTCAGATTCACCAGGGATGCTTCCAACTCTGCTACTTCTTCATCTCTGAGATGATTCGGCTTCAAAAAAGAAAAGACAAGGAGAGGGATGTGGGGGAAGTTTCTGTAAATTATTTTCTTTCTTTGCTGCATGCATTAGTTAGCATTTTTCTAATCTGAATAACAGAATAGGAAGGGAACTCTTGAGGTCTTCTAGCTCAAACCCCTGCTCAGGCCTTATACATTCTGGAAAATGGCTATCTAATCTCTTCTTTAAAACTTCCTGCGTTGGAGTCCCCACAATTTCTGGAGGCAAGTTGTTCCACTGATCAATTCTTCTCACTGTTAGGAAATTTCTCCTTAGTTCTAAGTTGCTTCTCTCCTTGATTAGTTTCCATCCGTTGCTTCTTGTCCTGCCGTCTGGGGCTTTGGAGAATAATTTGACTCCCTCTTCTTTAGGGCAGCCCCTCCTATTAGTGGAACACAGCTCACATCACCTCTAGTCCTTCTTTTTACTAGGCTAGACCAACCCAATTCCTACAATCTTTTAAAATATGTTTTAGCTTCCAGCCCCCTAATCATTCTTATTGCTCTTCTCTGCATTCTTTCCAGCATCTCAATATCTTTTTTTATATAGTGGTGATCAAAACTGGATGCAGTATTCCAAGTGTGGTCTTTCCAAAGCATTATAAAACTGCTCAGATTTAAAACAAGGAGAGTTAGAATGCTTGGTTGAGAAAGGCAGGAATAGCTAACACCCGAGAAGATAGGCTCAGGATCCAGAGGGATCTTGACAGACTAGAACACTGGGACGTATCTAACAAAATGAAATTCAATGCAGAGAAAAGTAAAGGCCTACACTTAGGCAAGAAAAACCAAAAGGACACACATAGACTGGGTGAAATCAGGCTCAATAGCAGTAACTATGAGAGGGATCTTGGAGTCTTAGTAGACAACCAGCTAAATAGGAGCCAGCCGTGTGTAGCAGCAGCCAAAAAAGCCAATGCAATCCTAAGTTGCATTAACAGAGGCAAACAATCAAGATCAAGGGAGGTACTAATACTACTCTATAAAGCCTTAGTAAGACCACACCTAGAGTACTGCATCCAATTTTGTTCACCACATAAAAAAGATGTTGAGACTCTAGAAAAAGTAGAGAAGAGCAACCAGGATGATGAGGGGACTGAAGGCTAAAACATACAACGAATGGTTGCAGGAACTGGACATGGCTAGTCTAGGGAAGAGAAGGACCAGGGGAGACAGGATAGCAGTCTTCCAGTATTTGAGGGGCTGCCCCAGAGAGGAAGGGGTCAAGCTATTTTCCAAAGCACCTGAAGGCCAGAAAAGGAATAATGTAATGGATGGAAACTGAACAAGGAGACATTCAACCTGGACATAAGGAGGAATTTTCTGACACTGAGAACAAACAACCCATGGAACAATTGCCTTCAGAAGTTGTGGGAGCTTCATCGCTGGAGGCTTTCCAGAAGGCAATGGGACCTTTGTTTATGTGGACCCTGAGCCAGCATTTTAGTGGCTGTCTCTCCGAGGTGATAACAAGCCACCCATTTCAGAGTCTGACCCTTACCTTCTCCCGAGAGATGGTCTCCAGACAACGTTCTTCTTCTTGGATGATGGAATCCAACTTTTCAGCACCAGCCCTCAGTTCCGTCTTGAGGGGCTCCAGGCTGGGCAAGGCCAAAGAGACCTTGAGATGCCTCTGGAGAGCTTCTTGAAGTTCTCCTTGATGGTAGCTTTGCAGGAACTTTCGGCAGTTCTCTTGCTTGTGGAACTTGAGCTGGATGATCAAATGAGGGTCACTACTATGGACCTTCAGAATATCCAGCCCGTTAAATCCCCCTGTGGAATCTGTGGAGGAAAGAAGGGAAAAATGGAAGATGAGTCAGATGGTTGACCACTGGTGGCTGCAGCAGAAGATCTAAGCCAGTGCCTTTCAAACTTAGCAATGCTAAGATGCGTGGACTTCAACTTCCAGAAGACCAGCTGGGGAATTCTGGGATTTGAAGCTGAAGCCCGTATCTTTTAAAGTTCCCAGGTTTGAAAAACGCTGCTACAGTCAGTGGTTATGTCCTTGAATAAACCTTCTCTGGAGAAGGAGCCTGTAAGAGATCAGCTAGGGGCATTTCTAAAGAAGAGGAAGAAGAAAAGAAGAAGTCTTCAGAGGTCAACTTGCGTCATCACACCAGGTTCTTGGAACCATTTCTGAAAGCTCCTCACTCTGCAGTCCTGTAATGTTGGGCAAGACAAGCTGCAAGTCAAAAATTAAGACAAAACTCATTTTGATTGTTTGGAAGAGTTCCTTGGGAGGGGTGATCTATTCTGGAACAAGTGTTCCACTTAGGTGTAGGTTGCTACTCTTGATACGCACTTTCTGGATTCTGCTCTAATGAATGCTGGAAGGATGTATAAACCTCTCCAGAAGAAAAGTATATTTAATGATAACTTTTGTTATTTTCTGGTTTCAAGTCTTAGAAGAGCAACCGTACTGCTCAATTCCTTTGGTTGTGGATAATGACATTAGAGCATTCTGCCCTCGTGTCTCAACAGGGCTTATTTTGTTACTTCAAAAGGCAACTGGTCTGTTTCTTTCCTTGAGGAAGATGAAGAAAACATTTCCCTTCTCATCCAAGAAGCTTCATCAGTTCTGATGGCGGGGAGAAGGAAGGATAGGTACCACAGACATTTCGCCTCCATCTTTGGATTGGACTTCGACCCTGTGCTTGCCTACTGATGAGTGTATTGTTTTCAGAACTTGGTTATTTTGACGGTTTTGTAAGCTATGATTAAGAACACATATACGCCCCAAGCCGATGGGGGCTTATTCAATCAATGGTTAAACCTGCATGGGAAACAAACCAAGGTCTGAATCAAAACAAGCTGGCTTTGAGGGAAAGGCTGTTTATGCACTTACACTGAGCACCTTATACCCAACTTGGCTGAGCTTCTAGATCTCTTATTAGCTTTATGTAGCACAGCAAAAGAGATGTTAAGGGTCTGAAGCCATAGGATGAATGGTTAAGGAAACTAGGTATGTCTAGTCTAATGAAGAAAAGGATGAAAGGTGACCTGATAGCTGCCTTCCAATACTTGAGGGGCTTGTGAGGGGGAAGACGGGGCTTGACTTATTTCCCCAAGGACCTGAGGGCAAGACAAAACGTAACGGATGGAAGCTCATCGAAGAGAGATTCAACCTAGAAATAAGGAGAAACTTTCTAATAGTGAGAACAATTAACCAAAGGAACAGCTTTGCCTTCAAAAATTGTGCGTGCTCCATCACTGGAGGTTTTTAAGGAGACAATCACTTATCTGAAATGGTCTAGCAGGGTCTCCTGCTTGAGCAGACAGTTGGACTAGATGACCTCCAAGGTCCCTTCCAACCCGGTTATTCTATATTCTGTATTTATCCTTGTTTCCATTTGGGTTTTGTCATCTCTACCATCTTTGTTCCTTTGTGTATAGCCTTCTTTTAACAATTTGTACCCGGAGTTGCAAGGAGTCAGGTGGCACAACATTATTATTTAAGGTTGGTCAATTATTACTATAGTTGGTCACAGTCAACCAGGTGTTATTATATATTGTTATTATATTATTAATTCAGATGTTTAACTTTTCTTGCTCTCTTCTTCTGAAGGAAATATATACCTAAATATAAGCCCTGTTCCTTCCGGTTCCCCTTATTAGGTACATCTGTACAAGGTTGAGCTCAGTTTTCCAAATATTATTTACAATAGCAAAATGTAGCTCCCGCTCTTCAAACCTTTCCCATTCCTGCCCCAAATTTTTCCTTTCTGGAGGTAAAAGTTCAAAGATAAGTAGGTGGTGACTCATCTACTCTTAACTTTATGGCTATGGTCACAGAAAGCAGAAAGACCTTGGGTGTAAACTCTTTCTGCAAACATGACTCAGAAGATCAAGGCAGGAAACTATTATTATTATATACTTTATTCATTAAACATGAAACTCAAGTCAACTGAACATTTAAAAATGTATCACAAATATTAACTGGCACTAATGGTTAATACGGGTTGTCGCCAGCATTCTAGGTATTGACCAAGTACCTTCTAAGTATTATCATCAACATTATTATTTTGTTGTTGTTATCATCATTATCATTCATCACACAGTCAGCCAGATGTTCAGACTGGGTTTGGTATTTTTGTCTACCTATCGAGTCCTTACCAAGGACCTGGGCAAATTTGGATGTTTGATGGTGTTACAGATATCATCGCAGGATAGAAACTGTTCCACGTCAAGCTGCCTCTGCAATTGACCGATGGCCAATTTATCAATGCCACCGATGGTGTTCAAGGGGTGCTCCAGTTGTTTTGGGACTGTACCTATTAACTATTAACATTGGTACTACCCTTGCTTGCCTTTGCCATAGTCGTTCTATTTCTATTCGTAGGTCTTTGTATTTTGTTATCTTCTCCAGTTCTTTCTCTTCTCTTCTGCTGTTTCCAGGCACTGCCACATCCACTATCCAGACTTTATTTTGTCTTTCTTATTGACAACTGGGTGTTAGTTTACCTTTTTCATTTTCTATGACTTTTTTCTATTTTATGGTCCCACCAGTTCTTGCTCACAGGCAAATGATATTGCTTGCAGATCTTTCAATGCACCATGGTTGCTACTTTGCCATGCCGCTGCTTGTAGTCAGTTTGTGCAATCTTCTGGCAGCAGCTTACCAGGTGGTCCCCTGTTCCTTCAGCTTCTTTGCATAGGCGGCACTTACTGTCTGTTCCTGTCTTCTCAATTCTGGCTTTGTATACATTTGTCCTTAAGGCTTGGTCTTCCACAGCCAGAATTAATCCCTCAGTCTCTTTTTTTAACTTTTCTGCTCTTAGCCAATATTGTTATTATTATTGGTTAATCTTTAGTGAGATTCATAGCCTTTGGGGTTGATTGGTAGCTCAACAGCTCGAGTCCTAACCAAGGACCTAGGAACTGTTCAGGTAGCGTCAGAGGATATAAGCTGTTCCAAGTAGGGTGTTTTTTTGTAAAATCAGGGTATTCAAGTCTGACAAATTCAGGATTTATTATTATTATTATTATACACAAAAATGACAGTGTACACAGCAAACGAGATAATTATGCTGGGTTTTGTATCACAAATAACTAGTCGAACAATTCCCAAGCGTTTAGGTCTGCGTGATGTACTGGCGGATTATGCGAGCAGATCCCAGTAAGGTGGCCTTCTGCAGCTGACCAATGGTGATTTTGTCAGCGCCAATTGTTTTTAAGTGCTTGCCTAGGTCCTTAGGCATAGCAGCATCCAGTGTGCCGAGTACCACTGGAACCACCTGCACTGGTCTATGCCAGAGTCTTTGCAGTTCGATTCTCAAGTCCTGATATCTGGTGATTTTTTTAAGTTGTTTCTCGTCGATTCTGCTGTCACCAGGTATGGCAATGTCGACGATCCACACTTTTTTCTTCTCCACAATCTTGATATCTGGGGTATTGCGTTCCAAAACTTTGTCAGTCTGTTTTCGGAAGTCCACAGTAGTTTTGCATGCTCATTTTCGACCACGTTCTCAGGCTTATGATCCCACCAGTTCTTTGCTACAGGCAGATGGTAGTTGTGACACAAGTTCCAGTGGACCATCTGAGTGACTGTATTGTGATGTTGTTCGTAGTCAGTCTGAGCTATTGTCTTGCAACAGCTCAGTATGTGATCAATGGTTTCATCAGCTTTTTTGCAGAGTCTGCATTTGGGGTCATCAGCAGATTTTTCTATTCTGGCTTTGATTACATTCATTCTGATGGCTTGTTCTTGGGCTTGAAGAATCAGGCCTTCTGTCTCTTTCTTCAGTGTTTCATTGGTCAGCCATAACTAGGTCTTTTCCTTATCTACTTTTCCTTGGATCTTTTCAAGGAGCTGTCCATGCAGTGCTTTGTTACACCAGCTGTCAGCCCGAGTTTGCATCGCTGTTTTCCTGTATTGATTCTTGGTTTGCTGCACTTTGAGCACTTTCTCTTGTTGACCTCCATCAAAGCTGGTTCAATACTGTCTTTCACATAATCTGCCAGAGCATGCTTCTCTTCTTCGACTGTCTGCTTCACTTGCAAAAGTCCTCTGCTGCCTGCTTCTCTGGGCAAATATAGCCTGTCAACCTCACTACAGAGGTTGCAGAGCATAGTGTATGGTAATCAGTTTTCTATACACTATGGGCTGCACCCGCGTAATGATGTTGACAGGCCATTATATTATTATTATTATTATTATTATTATTATTATTATTATTATTATTATTATTATTATTATTATTATTATTATTATTATTATTATATCTTTAGTGAGATTCATAGCCTTTGGGACTGGTTGGTAGCTCAACAGCTCGAGTCCGAACCAAGGACCTAGGAACTGTTCAGGTAGCGTCGGAGGATATAAGCTGTTCCAAGTAGGGTGGTTTTTTTGTAGAATCAAGGTGTTCAAGTCTGATAAATTCAGGATTTCCAAATAGCGAGGTAGCCCTTTAGGTATTGCTCCAAGGGCTCCAGTAACAATTGGGATAACACACGATTTCTTTTTCCAAAGTCGCTCAACTTCAATTTGTAAGTCCTGATACTTTGTGATTTTTTTCTTGTTGCGTGTCTACAATTTGTGCATCACCAGGTATTGCCATGCCAATGAACCAAACCCTTTTCTTCTCAAGTATTGTTATGTCAGGCATGTTGTGGGCCAAATGCCTGTCCGTCTGAAATAATAATAATAATAATAATAATAATAATAATAATAATAATAATAATAATAATAATAATAATAATAATAATAATAATAACAACAACTGATGAATCAGCTAATCGTAATTCAGTTATCCTTGAGTCTGGATATTCTTGGTTCCATAACTTGTACATCCTTTTTTGGTAGCCTCGTTTTTCTGGTTCTGCTTTGCAGTAGCATTTCATTACAGAGCGGTTCTCTGACATGGTGTATTTCTGCCGCTTCTGAGGTTGTTCAGCTTCCAGTAGCGCTGCAGGCCCCCATGCCCTGGTTGCTCAGCTATGGGACCCGTGTCCTGTAGCCCACTGGTCGACGGATGCCCAGGATACCCTGGATATCAAGATTGTGGAGAAGAAAAAAGCGTGGATCGTCGACATTACCATACCTGGTGACAGCAGAATAAACGAGAAACAACTTGAAAAAATCACCACATATCAGGACTTGAGAATTGAACTGCAGAGACTCTGGCATAGACCAGTGCGTGTGGTTCCAGTGGTACTGGGCACACTGGGTGCTGTGCCTAAAGACCTAGGCAAGCACTTGAAAACAATTGGCACTGACAAGATCACCATTGGTCAGCTGCAGAAGGCCACCTTACTGGGATCTGCTCACATAATCCGCCGATACATCACGCAGTCCTAAATGCTTGGGAAGTGTTCAACTAATGATCTGTGATACGAAACCCATCATAGTTCTCTCGTTTTCTGTGTACACTGTCATTATTATCATTATTATCATTATTTATTTATTTATTTATTATTATTATTATTATTATTATTATTATTATTATTATTATTATTATTATTATTATTATTATTATTATTATTTACACAGGGTAGTATTATTTACACAAATGGAAACATTTTGAACTCAGAAGAAAAAAATCTGAGCTGTTTAGCCAAGAACTGGATAACTGATTCCCTCTGAGCATAAATACATGTAGGGTAGGTGGAAACAAGACTAATGCGATCAACGTACCTGCAAATGCCAACTTCAACGCTTTGTATACGCAGGGCTTCTGCTGTGGGCTTCTGTAGAGTGTAGGCAGAAAGACCTTTTCCGAGGTTACCTGGACAAAGAGGTAAGCACAGCCCACCCACTCATCCATCCTGGCTGCCATCCTGGAAGTGCCTCCTGAAATGGAACACAGATTAAGTGTCACTAGACAGGCCTTCAAACCTCCTCATCCGAAGACCAAGTCCTCGACTTCAAAACAGTTCGTTTAGTGGCCAAAGCGACTTTAGAAGATGTTACTGCAAGTCGTTCTGGACTTAGGACCATTTGTTTACTGGCCGTTGGAAGGGACAAAGGCACTGGAAACAGGGACTTACAAGCAGTTCTTGGACTTACGACCATCAGTGTCCTTGTGGTTCATATGATTTAATTTAGGAGCTTGGCAACAGGGATGTAACAAGCCTAATGCACATAATCCCCAAATTAGAATAGAATAAGAGAGTTGGAAGGGCCCTTGGAGGTCTTCTAGTCCAGCCCCCTGCTCAAGCAGGAGAATCTATACCATTTCAGGTAAGTGACTGTCTGGTCTCTTCTTAAAAGCCTCCAGTGATGAAGCACCCACAATTTCTGAAGGCAACTTCTGTTCCCAGGGGTGGGATTCAAAAATTTTAACAACCGGTTCTGTGGGCGTGGCTTAGGTGGTAGGCGTGGCTTGGTGGCCATGTTACTGGCTGGGCGTGGCCAACTCAACATCACTCACATCGAGGTATGCATCTCCTCCCCTGGCCTCTCATGACTGTGGGGATGCTGCAACAGTCGTAAGTGTGAAAAATGGTCCTAAGTCACTTTTTTCAGTGCCATTGTAACTTTGAATGGTCACTCCACAAAAGCAAAGTACCAGCAAAGGAGGGGAAAAAAACTCCAGAGACAGGAAGTCTAGTCTTGCCAAGAATGTAATAAGGGTTAACAGAGGCAGTTTCTGTAAGCAACCCCAGAATGTTTCCTTCTTGCCTTCCTTACAGGATTAGGCCAGTAATTTCTTCTAACAACCGGTTCTCTGAACTGCTTAGAATGTTAACCGGTTCTAGTGAATAGGTGCAAACTGGTAGAATCCCACCCCTGTTCTGTTCCACCAGTTAATTGTCCTCCCTGATAGGAAGTTTCTCCTTAATTCCAGGTTGCTTCTCTCTTTGGTTAGTTTCTAACCATTGTTTCTTGTCCTGCCCTCTGGTACTTTGGAAAATAATTTGACCCTCTCTTTGTGGCAGTTTAGTTTAATTTACTTTATTGTCATTGCACCTCATACAACGAAATTAAATACCATCTTCGGTGTACACTATGACAAATAATAACATAACTAATAAATAAACAATAGTAAATAATAACAGCCCCTCAAATACTGGAATACTGCTATCATGTCACCCCTAATTCTTCTTTTCTCTAGATTTAGCCAGACCCAAGTCCTGCAGCTGTTCTTCATATGTTTTAGGGTCCAGGCCTTTGATCATCTTAGTTGCTCTTCTCTGAACTTTTTCCAAAGCCTCAACATGTTTTGTAATGTGATGACCAAAATTGGCTGCAGTATTCCAGGTGTGGTTTTACTAAGGCTTTACAAAGTGATATTAATGCTTCATGTGATCTTGATTCTATGCCTCTGTTTATACAACCCAGGATTGTATTAGATTGTATTGCAACCATTCATGTATCAACCATTCAAAGTTACAATGACACTGAAAAAAGCAACAGCCAAAAAAAAAAAAAAAAAGCAATTTACAATTGGTCCTTGCACTTATAATCATTGCAACAACATTCCCACAGTCAAGGCCACTTGGAAACTGACATGTGTTTATGACGGTTGCAGCATCCTAAATACCATTCATGATCTTCCCAGCTAACATGTAAATTTAGTAACTTTCAACATGTAAAGGCAATGGGAAGAGGCAGATTTGCTTAAAGACTTTGTCATTCACTTAAAAACTGCAAAACATTTACTTAACAACCCTGGCAAAAAAAAAAACATCACAAAATTTGGCATGACCCACTCAACAATCACTTTCCTTAACAACGGAAATTCTGGCCCTGAGTGTCATCGTAACTCAAAAACTACTTGTGGCTTGT
Organism: Notechis scutatus; assembly: GCF_049901735.1. Classification (NCBI taxonomy): domain Eukaryota; kingdom Metazoa; phylum Chordata; class Lepidosauria; order Squamata; family Elapidae; genus Notechis; species Notechis scutatus. The sequence goes on from NC_142017.1 coordinate 18,956,740, forward strand.
TTTACATTAATGGGACGCGCATTGTGATTTATTCTGCAGATTGTGCTGAGTCTACCATTTTTAAACATGGTTGCATTGGATCAATTGCATCCAGTTTTGGTCACCACACTTTAAAAAAGATGTTGAGACTCTAGAAAGAGTGCAGAGAAGAGCAACCAGGATGATGAGGGGGCTAAAACATATGAAGAATGGTTGCAGGAACTGGGCCTGGCTAGTCTAGTGGAGAGAAGGACCAGGGGAGACACGAGAGCATCTTCCAATATTTGAGGGGCTGCCCCAGAGAGGAGGGGGTCAAGCTATTTTCCAAAGCACCCGAAGGCCAGATAAGGAATAATGGGTGGAAACTGATCAAGGAGAGATTCAACCTGGAAATAAAGAGAAACTTTCTGACAGTGACAACAATCAACCCCTGGAACAAAAGTTTTTCTTCAGAAGTTGTGGGAGCTTCATTACTGGAGGCTTTCAAGAAGAGACTGGACTGTCAGAAATAGTGTAGGGTCTCCTGCTTGGGTGGGGGGTTGGACTAGATGACCTACAAGGTCCCTTCCAACTCTGTTTAGTCTGTTAAAAAAACTTTTCAGAATGTAGCCCAACACACCCCTGCCTTTCCCTCCATCAAACGTGAGCAAAGGTAGACGTGCAAAGGCCATGTTGTATGCGAGTCACCTTCAGTAGCATACCAACTCCTAGCGATTCATTTAACAACGGTGACAAAAAAAGGTCCCAAAATCAGGCGCCACTGACTTAACATTTGCCTGGCTGAAGAGCAGAAACTGTGGTCCCAACTAGTCCTGGGTCATGTGGTTGCACCCCCCCTTTTTTAATGCAAGAAGAATACAGGTAGTTCTCAACTTACAACAATTCATTTAGTGACCGAAGTTACAACGGCACTGAAAAAAAGTGACTTGTGACTGTTTTTCACACTCACGACCGTTGCAACATCTCCAAAGTCACCTGATCAAAATTCAGATGCTTGGCAAGTGGTTCATATTTACGACGGTCGCAGCATCCCAGAGTCACAAGCCGGGGTGGGATTAAACCAGTTCGATCCCCTTATACGACCTTCTCATGGACAAGCAAAGTCAATAAGAATTCACTTCACAATGGCATGACTAATGTAACAATTGCAAGGATTCCCTTAACAAATGTGGCAAGGGAAGTCGTAAAATGGGTCATAACTCCCGTAAAGAATGTTTCACTTAGCAACAGAATTTCGGGCTCAGTTGTGGTCGTAAGCCAAGGACTACCTGCATAGACCCGTTCAGCAAATCCATTGGCGAGATCGGCAATCTGGTGGCTTTCCGCTCAGAATTCCTTACCCTGCCTTGCAATCAACTGGGAATACAGGTCTCGACTTACAACAGTTCATTTAGTGACCAAAATTACAATGGCAGAGGGGGGAAAAGTCACTTATGACCATTTTTCACACTTGTGACCGTTGCAGCATTCCCCACGCTCCTGTGATCCAAATCCCGAGGCTTGGCAATGGACTCGTTCTTACGACGATTGCTTGTGTCCCAGGGTCACGAAGGGGTGGGAATCTACAGGTTCGGACCGGTTCTATAGAACCGGCTGTTACGATTGTGCGTACTTTGGAGGAGCGGCAAATCGTGCCCCTTGCTTGGCCCTGCCCCTCTCCACCCTCCCCTCCCCGTCAGTCCTTATCGCATCACGGACTGCATTCTCCCTCACCTGTCACTCCTTATGGTATTTTTTTTTCCTCCCAACTATCAGCTGTTCCAAGGATCAGCTGTGCCAGGATCCCCCTCGCTCTCTTACTGCTTGGCCCAGGAGGCTTCCCTGAGGCCCAGGAAGCAAAAAGGTGTGTGTGTCTGTCTGTCTGTGTGCTATGCACACACACACACCCCTCCATTTTGGCCTCAGGGAAGCTTCCTGTGAGCAAAAATGCTCTCCCCCAGGTGGTGTCCCTGAGGCCCAGGAGGCAAAAACCCCAAACCTGAGGTAGGGGGTGCTGCAAAAAAAAAAAACAAAACCAGTCACATGGCGACGCCCACAGAATCGGTTGCAAAAAATATTTGCATCCCACCGCCTGCTTGCAAGCCAAGTCCACGGGGACGAAAGATTTGCTTGACAACCACGTGACCCACTGAACACCTGCAATGATTCCAAACGGGGCAAACCTCTTTCTTTTAAGCGCCGTTTTGCTGATAACCAGACCACGTCGGGAGTCCCACGGTGAGGCCTTACCTCTTTTCTAGGGTTAGGGCTGGAGGGGTAGAAAGGAGGTTGGTGCCACTTGGGTTGAAATGGCTTTAATTCCGGACTAGAACCACCTCGGGGGAACCCGGCAACCTCGCCGCGTCCCTTTCGGCCCCCCTCCCTCCTCGTCCTAACGGCGGACCAAGGAACCCCCCTACCCCCACACCTCCCTCCGCCTTTCCCGGGCCAACGAACGGAGTTGCAAAGGAGCGCTGCTGCTTGGAAAGGGAGTCGCCTCTTCCCGGAAAGACCGAGAGATTCCCCCCGCCCCGCTCCGGGGAAGCCCTTCCATTCCCACGCGCGCGTGCTAGGAATCGGGGCCAATCTCCCCCACCCCGACCCCGCGAAAAAGGGAAAGTCATTATCACCCCCCTTTTTTGCCCTCCTGCTGGTTGGATCTGGCCCCCACTTTCGCTTTCCTTTAGAGCCCCGCGTCCGTCCCCCCAAAAGGGAAAGTTATCGTGACCCCCTGCTGGTTAGAACCGCGTCCCACTTTCGCTTTCTTTTGAAGCCCCCTTCCCAGTCCCGGGGACGCAGGCCAAGGAGGGTGGCTAAAAAGCGAGAGTGCTTTCCACCCCCTCCTTCTCCAGTCCGACACGTGGGGGCGGCGATCGGCGGCAGCTCCAGCTTTCACACACACACACACACACCATCCATCCACCCACCCACGCTTCTGTCCGCCCCCGAGGAGGCGACCTCTGGATCCAGCTGCAGGGGGTGGGTGGGGGGGGGAGGAGGGCAGGAGGAGGAAGCGCTTCGCGGGGAAAAGCCCCGGGCTGGGTTCCTTGGCGAGCCCAGGTGGGACAGGCAGGGCTGTGGGGCCTGATGGGACCCTTGCCCCCGGGGGCCCCTCCCCCCTCCCTCCCCCCCCCTCCCCAGCATAGGGGCCTCCCTACTGATCCGTGCACGTTCATTCATTTGCAATTTGAATTGAATCGAATTGGTCCTTTGCATGTCAATCAATCTGTGCATGTTAGTTCGTGCCCCTTGCGTCGTATCAATCCAGCAAATCCTCTTTACTACCTTTTTATTCTTCATGACCTTTATTATTACCTTTCCCCGCATTTTTTTAAAAAAATTTAATACTTAACACGCATCCATAGAAATTCACCCCATTTTGATTGGTGGGGAGTCCGCCCAGAAAATAAATCGACCTGTGTTTAATTGGATGGACCATCGACAGGTTTCATTCCTGGGAGTAGTTAATTGTCTTAGCTTTCCCTCCCCCCCCACCCCAGGACCCATAATGCTGGTAAAAGACAGCCCTGCCGGAGGAGGGGGAAGGGCGGAATCGCGGAGAGGGGCGAGCGAGCCAACTTGGCGCGCGATCCGGACCGATCCCACAAACTCCGGATCGCCCCCAACCCTCTTTTTGAAAGCGCTCTGCCGTCCTTCGCCAAGGAAGGGCAGGAAAGGGCGCATTCCCACGACACGCGCGGGACACGGAGAAGGGTTGGGCAAAACCCGGGCGCCGATCCGGGGTCCGGTTTCTCGCGCAACCGCTCCCTCCCCCCCCGCCCCCGCTCCACCTCCCGGAGCTCACACGGAACACCCCCTCCCGCCTTGCGGAGGTCGACGGACAGAGAAGCCGGTTCCAGGGCCCGCGAGTTCGAATCCCCCGGTAAGGCTTTTTGGCGCCGATCGGCCTGCTGGGCGAATCCGGGCGGGATCCTCGACCACCCACCGCCCCCAACTCCCACGGCCCCGCAAAGCCCCCCCCGATGCCTACCCGCGTCCTAAGTAGCCGAGCCCCGCCGGCCGCCTTTCCGCCTTGACGCGTCACAGAAGTTCAGGGCGGAGGTTGCCAGCCGGGCACGTGCGCGCTTCCCGGGATAGGATCGGGCGCCGCTGCCTCGTAGGCGACGGAGCCGGGAAGTCTCGCGCGCGCGGTGGGCGGGGGGCGCTTTTTTTTTTTTCCCGTGCACCGTGAATGGAAAAGTCCGGCCCATTCAGAAAAAAAAAGTTTCGGAAGTTCGGCCAGTTACTTTGTAGCCCAAGCGAGATCATCGCCGCCGCCTTGGCTCCAACTGGCCGGAGGAGCCGTCCATCCGCCCGGGAGCCTCGCTTTCATTGGCCGAGAGTGGGCGGGAGGCGGATGCGGAATTCCTTACGGGCCAATCAAGAGCAAGAGCCCTGGGCACGTCATGCTCCAGACCTTATTAGGAAGCCATCGCCTTGGCAAAGGGAAGTGTGTGTGTGCGTGTGTTTGTTTGTTTGTTTTGGTTTTTGCCTACGGGGAGAAATTGCAAGAAATTCTTCTCCCTTTAGCTCTTTCTGCTTTTCTTTTTTAGGTAGGTAGGGAGAGCGGGCTGGGTGATTTGGAAAGGGGAGCAAAATAGAGGGGCAAAGAAAAGAGGGCCTCTGAGCATGTCTAGAGTGCCCGACCCTTGTCTCCCCTGGCTCATTTATCATAATCGGGGCAGGGGCCTCCAACCTTGGCAGAATTCTGGGAGTTGAAGTCCTTCCAGGCTTAAAGTTGCCAAGGTTGGACACCCCTAACCAGGGGGGAACCGTGTCGTACAGGGGCCAACCAGGTTGGGGTGGGACGGGGGTGTTGCAGAATAGAGCCAGGCAGGATTTCTCCTTTTCCTGCTGGCATTCAGGAGGCAGCATCCAATCCTGATGAGGAAGCAGCCTGACACCCCCCTCCTCAATGAGTTAGTCTGGTCTAACGGATAACAGATAATCAGAGTTGGAAGGGACCTTATAGGTCATCTAGTCCAACCCCCCACCCAAGCGGGAGACCCGACACTATTTCTGACAAATTGCAGTCCAATCTCTTCTTGAAGGTCTCAAGTTATGGCGCTCCCACAATGTCCGGGGGCAGCTTCTGTTCCCTTGGTTGATTGTTCTCACTGTCAGAAAGTTTCTCCTAATTTCCAGGTTGAATCTCTCCTTGATCAGTTTCCATCCATTATTCCTTGTCTGGCCTTCAGGTGCCTTGGAGAATAGCTTGACCCCCTTCCTCCTCTCTGGGGCAGCCCCTCAAGTATTGGAAGACTGCTCTCCTGTCTCCCCTGGTCCTTCTCTTCCCTAGACCAGCCAGGCCCAATTCCTACAACTGTTCATCATATGTTTTGGTCTCCAGTCCCATAATCATCCTGGTTTCTCTTCTCTGCACTCTTTCTAGAGTCTCAACATTTTTTTTATAGTCTGGTGATCAAAACTGGATGCAGTACTCTAGGTGTGGTCTTACTAAGGCTTTATAGAGTGGTATTAGTACCTCCCTTGATCTTGATTGTATCCCTCTGTTAATACAATTTAGGACTGCATTAGCTTTTTTGGCTGCTGCTACACAGTGCTTGCTCATATTTAGCTGGTTGTCCACTAAGACCCCAAGATCCCTCTCACAGTAACTGCTATTGAGCCTGGTTTCACCTGGTATATATGTGTCCTTTTGGTTTTTCTTGCCTAAGTGTAGGACTTTACTTTCCTCTACATTAAATTTCATTTTGTTAGACACGGCCCAGTGTTCTAGTCTGTCAAGATCCCTCTGGATCTTGAGCCTATCTTCTTGGGTGTTGGCTATTCCTGCCAGTTTAGTATCATCTGCAAATTTGGTAAGTTCCCCTTCTATTCCCTCATCTAGGTCATTAATGAAGATATTGAAGAGTCCTGGGCCTAAGACGGAACCTTGTGGCACCCCACTGCTTAGTTCCCTCCATGTAGACTTAGACCCATTAAGGACTACTCGTTGAGTACGGTTTGTCAGCCAGTTGTGAGTCCATCTAGTGGTGGTCTCTTTGTGCAGCCTTTCCTAACCTTTTAGATATGTTTAGAAACTCAAAAGTCCTTGGCCACCTTATGAGAAGGAAGGACTCCCTGGAGAAGAGCCTAATGCTGGGGAAAAGGGAGGGCAATAGAAGAAGAAGGGGACGACAGAGAATGAGGGGGCTGGATGGAGTCACTGAAGCAGTCAGTGTGACCTTAAATGGACTCCAGAAGATGGTAGAACGCAGGAAGGCTGGGAGGAATGTTGTCCATGGGGTTGCAATGGGTTGGACATGACTTTGCAACTAACAACAACAACAAACTGGCTATTGCACACCCAGACAGTTGAAGAAGAGGGCAACTATGGTCATTATGATGATATCACAATTAACAATCTATCAGCCCTTCAGGCAGGAACCCAAAATTCTGAGTGAAAACAATACCTTTATTGCAAGGTTCCGGTGAGACAATTTTGCAAGTCTGCAAAGCGCTTCCCCTCTCTTGCCTTTTATGGAGTGGAATGGGGAGGGGGATCCCCAGGAGGGGGAGCAGAGGTGGGATTCAGCCGGTTCTGACCAGTTCTGGAGAACCGGTAGTGGAAATTTTGAATAGTTCAGAGAACCGGCCAATCCCGCCCCTGACTGGCCCCACCAACCCCATCCATCTCTTCTCCGTCTCCCATCGAGTCCCAGCTGATCGGTTGGGTCTCCTTTGGTTGCCCTGCACAGGAGAACGGAGCTGGAAAGCAGGTCAGTGGGGTGATTAGAGAATGGGGATTTTGCAATATCCTTCCCCTGCCACACCCACCAAGCCACGTCCACAGAACCGGTAGTAAAAAAAAATTGAGTCCCATCACTGCTAGCAGTGATCGTAAGTGTGAAAGATGGTCATAAATGAATGGTTTGAAGACTACCTGTATTTTGCCCTCAGAGCCTACAGTACCCAGGTCAGCCACTGGGGGCAGTAAATCATACAGTATACATGTTGCATGGCTGTTTTAGAACATCCTTCCAACCTCCGATATGATGCCTCCTTATGGGTTTTACTGTGCTGGTTTTTCTGACCTTTGAGTCTAACTGGCCTGATATAAAGACTTTTTTTTTTTTTCATTCAGTTACTCAGAATTGTGGAGTTGTAACCAGGCAGAATGTCAGGTGGTGCTCCATTCAAAATTCAAGAAAGAAAAACTTAGACTCTTTAGATTAGAGCAGGGGTGTCCAACCTTGGCAACTTTAAGACTTGTGGACTTCAACTCCCAGAATTCCTCAGCCAGCTTTGCTGGCTGAGGAATTCTGGGAGTTGAAGTCCACAAGTCTTAAAGTTGCCAAGGTTGGACACCCCTGGATTAGATCAAAGAAATCTTTTACTGAAGATGAAGTGGTAGCATCAAATAGAATTCTGAATCTGAGAAATTAGGCGCGCAGACCACATATACAAAGTGTTGGAAATGTCCCCACCCCTCATAGTTCAAAAGAGTCTTCCAATTAAAAGTTGTGAATATAATCATGTGAGCATCTTCAGGTGGTGATGAGGCCTCTGTCCGTTGACCTTGACATATTTTGATAAAGAATTTGCAGCTGCGCAGAGGAAAGGAAGCTAAGCGAGGAATAGAAAGTTAAGAGCAGGAATTTATACTCCCCCCCACTCCTCATTTACACAACACAAGAATGTAACCCCTCCAGCTCTCTTCCCAGACATATCCCCTCCCCCCGTTACTTATGGCAGCCAAAAGATGCAAAGCAGTAGAAAAGATCTTGAAGGCTGACACAGAAACCTTTTGAATGCCTGAAGTTCACTTTTATTTTATTTTTCGTCCTAGCAAATTGGAAAAAAAAAAAAAACTTTTGGTTTTATGAGGGTTTTTGCACTGCCAATCGTATCATATCTGTTATAATGTACTTCTTCCTCCTGTCATAAACTTTGGAGCGTAACAGGAACTGACACATCATAATTGCAGAGGGCCATAAAATGACTTATAAAGCCCTACATGGAATAGGAGTGGATTATTTGCAGAGCCCAAGGTCTCCCCAGCGGTATTGGCTCACCCCACATCTCGTATAATAGGCTGGGCAACCTTTGTGTTCCTTCCTTCTGCCAGTATATACTTTGGGTAGGAGGTATATATTTTTCGGTGGCACCTTTGCTGTCTTAAGGGTTAACTGAGTTTTGTCCCATTTTACAACTTTCCTTGCCACGTTTGTTAAGTGAATCACTGCAGTTGTTAAATTAGTAACACGGCTGTTAAGTGAACTTGGCTTCCCCATTGACTTTGCTTGTCAGATGGTCGCAAAAAGGGATCACGCGACTCTGGGAAACCGCAAGTGTCATAACTATGAGTCAGTTGCCAAGCATCTGAATTTAAATCACGTGAATATGCAGATGCTACAAGAGGCGAAAAATGGTCACGTCACTTTTTTAAAGTGTGGTTGTAACTTTGAATGGTCACTAAATGAACGGTTGTAAGTCAAGAACTACCTGTACAGTGTTTTCATTTTTCATGGTGTAGCAATAGTACCTAGACTTATATACCACTTCACAGTGCTTTCCAGCCCTCTCTGGGGGGTTTACAAGTCATCATTTTGCCCCCAACAATCTGAGTCCTCATTTTACCAACCTTGGAAGGATGGAAGGTTGAGTCAACTTTGAGCCAGTCGGGATTGAACTGCTGACAATTGGCAGAATTAGCCTGCAATACTGCATTCTAACCACTGTGCATCATGGATGGATGGATGAATGGGAAGGAAGGAAGGAAGGAAGGAAGGAAGGAAGGAAGGAAGGAAAGGAAGGAAGGAAGGAAGGAAGGAAGGAAGGAAGGAAGGAAGGAAGGAAGGAAGGACAATAGCAATAGCACTTAAACTGATATATAATATAATAGAATTCTTTATTGGCCAAGTGTGATTGGACACAAGGAATTTGTCTTTAGTGCATAAGCTCTTAGTGTACATAAAACTATAAGTGATAAATCATGATCATAGTCATCATAAAAATATACTGCTTCACGTGCTTTACAGCCCTCTCTATTGTCCCCCAACAATCTGGGTCCTCATTTTACCGACCTCAGAAGGATGGGAAGGCTGAGTCAACCTTGAGCCGGTCAGGATTGAACTGCTGACAATGGGCAGAGTCAGCCTGCAATGCTGTATTCTAACCACTCAGCCAGCTCTACTCTCTATGATAATTGTTTGCCTTCCAATTGTATTATATATTTGGGGGTGTTGGTTGCCTTGTAAATTACCCAGAGAGCTTCGAGGACTGGATGGATTCTAAATTTGATTAGACCCCAAGGAATAAATCCGAAATGGGGCCTTCACGCTGTGTGAAGGAAGGGTGTGAGAAGGCCCGTTGCTGCTGTTCAGGATACAAGAGACGGAATCGTTCGTCCGTGGAAGGAAAATCTGGGTGTTCCTCTAAGCAGCCGGCGAATCCTCCTCTCCCTGCAATGACGTGTTTCGTTTTGAAATGCAATATCAGGGCTCCGTTGCCCAAGGATTTACCAAGTGCAGAAGGCAGAACAAACACAGGTTTTACGAGCAGCAATGATAACAAGCCAGGAAATCAAAGGTCAGTTTGTGTGCCAGGGCTTGAATTACAAACTACAATGAAAACCGTGTGTTAAATCGAAGGAAGTGACTTCACCCATTCAGTCTTTCCGGAAAGTAAAAATAACTGCTGATCCTTTCTCCTTTTTCAGGACTGCAGTGAGAAAGCAGGAAGGGAAGGAGGTTCTTGGTAGGTGACATGCAGATTCCTCTTGCGGATTTTGAGGTCTGGTTTGAGAGCAAAATGGCATTTCTTCTTTTCCCGAGGTGGCTGGATGTAAGACCGGCAGATACAGAATCTTGCTCCTTCTGTCTCTGGATCAGCTGTTCTTTCTTCTCCTTCTCTTTTTTTTTCTTCTCATCAAGTATTGGAAGACTGCCATCCTGTCTCCCCTGGTCCTTCTCTTCACTAGACTAGCCAAGCCCAGTTCCTGCAACCGTTCATTGTATGTTTTAGCCTCCAGTCCCCTCATCATCCTGGTTGCTCTTCTCTGCACTCTTTCTAGAGTCTCAACCTCTTCTTTATAGTGTGGTGAGCAAAACTAGATGTGAAATTCTAGGTGTGGCCTCACTTTAGTGCGTGTTTTCTTTCAGAGAAGAGTCCCTGAAGGATGCCGGAGACAGTTGGAGATGCCTGGAACTACATCCCGGAGGAAATTCTCTCTCATGTCTTTTGCTACTTGTCCCTGCAAGACAGACATACGGTTTTTCAGGTCTGTAAGAAGTGGGCTGCAGCAGTTTCGGCCGGCTGTGTCTGGAGTTACACAGAAGTCAGGTAAGAATGGGAGTAAGGTGGGTCATGGAGTTGAAGTAGCTGTGAATAGGCAAAGGAGGAGGAGGGATGCGGTGCAGAAGGACATAATACTCGTAAAAGCAGTTTGCACTAGGTATTAGGCTGCACGCACTATGCTTATGTGTGCTGTGGGTGGCTTTATTATTGGCTTAGTTAGTATATATTATAATCCAGCTTTTAGGGAGTC